>NW_013666059.1:48489-67579 GCF_000517525.1 Limulus polyphemus
CCTCCCACGACTGTATGTTCAAATATTACTTAAAGGTCATTTTAGTCATGTAAATTCAAATATTACTTGAAGATCATTTTGGTCATGTAAGTTCAAATATTACTTGAAGGTCATTTTAGTCATGTAAATTCAAATATTACTTGAAGGTCATTTTGTCGTGTAATTCAAATATTACTTAAAGGTAATTTTGGTCGTGTAAGTTCAAATATTACTTAAAGGTCATTTTGGTCGTGTAAATCCTTTACTGTATTTGAAGTGTTTATAAATTGCACCTTCCTGGAGTGTAGGTTTCAATAATGCGTTCGAAACGTGTAGTAAAAATATGGTAAAAGAGCGACAGTACTTAAAGACAAAAGCTGGTACCTTTTTTTTTGTTAGTTTTTTGTTCCACAAGTAACGTATACATTCTAACCTCTTTACTGTTACTTTCATTAACAGTACTGGATAATATATCTAAATTCATTACTTGTTGTGCATTATCAGCTTAATATATGTATTTAGGACTAACCTAAATCTCCTAAGCTGGCCTAGCCTCATGAGATATTATTGGGATTACGGCCGGAAATTCTAATCTTTATAAACAAGAGCGTTTGGAAAATATACTTAATTATCTAAAATTAGTAAAAGGTTGATTTATTATTTTTTAGTTTCGCTCTAAGTAGGTAGCTTGCTCTGATATTAAGTTAATGTTAGTGTAATGTTTTTTGTGCAACAAACCTATTGTACGTATTGATTAATGATTATTAGCTCATGTGCACCACTTCGATACACTTCTTAAAGATAAATGTTACATGCGACACTTTATGTGTAACTTATTGCGTAGTTTAATCAGTTACGTCTAGCATAATGCAGTGGTATAATTGGCCGTGTGTAATTTATTTACAGTGGTTATATGGATTTTGCGTAACTTATAATCGTTTAATCACTTACGTGTAACTTATTGTGGTACATTAACTACCTATGTGTAACAAGTTGTAGCGGTTTAATCACTTACGTGTAACATGCTGTAGTGGTTTCATCACTTACGTGTAACATGCTGTAGTGGTTTCGTCACTTGCGTGTAACTTATTGTGGTACATTAACCACCTACACGTAACATGCTGTAGTGGTTTAACCACCTACGTGTAACTTATTGTGGTACATTAACCACACGTCTAACATATTGTCGCGGTATAATCACTTACGTGTAACTTATTGTGGTACATTAACCACCTACGTGTAACATGTTGTAATGGTATAAGCACTTACGTGTAACTTATTGTGGTATATTAACCACTTACGTGTAACATGTTGTAATGGTTTAATCACTTACGTGTAACACGTTGTAGTGGTTTAATCACTTACGTGTAACTTCCAAGTTACAAATTTGTGTCTTTTGTGTGAGCAGTAATCCAAAAATATTTTAAACTTCTGTGGAACTTAAAAGAAAAATATTATTATCCACTGGTATTTAATATGAAGAATTAAAATACAGCCATTCATTCGGTGATTATAATCTCAATAATTGATTTTTTGTTTTCACTTCATTATAGGTCATTATAGTGTCATTATAGGTACCTTAACTTACACAAAGAACAACGCAAATCTGAGAGATATGTTTGATTTCCAGTGTCTTTACTAAAATGTTTTAATCGTCATTCAGCATGTGTCTAATACTCAAAGAAATCAGCCTTGCGTTATTTCATTTACAGGACTGGTTATGTAAAACAATTTTATCCCTCAAAATGTACGCCGCCATGGCTAGCATAAACTGGATGTTTATAGAAGGTCTCCTTCTACATACTAGGATCACAATCTCTGTGTTCAGTAAGGATGCTCCTTTCAAAATTTACTACTTGGTAGGATGGGGTAAGTATTTTATAATAATACCAACCTTATTTTATTTGTTGTTGCATGCTACGGTAGGGTTAGTTATATCTTAAAAACAAAGTTTTTAAGCCTTTGCTACTTGACATCTTTAATTAAGTGGTATTATATTAATTACTCCATTTAACTCTTGTTAACTGCTGCTTAAACATCATCTTTGGTATTGTAGTTAGGTACTATTATTATTATTAAGCAGCTTCAACACCGTTTTTTTTTTATTGTATTTAGGTACTGCCGTTATCGTTAACAGTTTCAACATCATTATTATTACCTCCGTCACCAAAGGTGGACGGAGGTTATGTTTTCACCCCTGTGTGTGTTTGTTAGCCGAAAACGGCTGAATGGATTTGGACAAAAGTTGATACACATTTGGACTATGACCCAACTTAGAAGTTTTTATTTTTGGACGGTGAAGGTCAAAGGTCAAGGTCTCAACAAAGGTCACGAAAATTAAAAAAAATCCCTATCTGGGTACCGATTTTTCACACTATTTTTGCTCTATAACTCAGTCAAAAATGATCGGCTTTTAATAAAACTTGGTGGACATATGTAGAATATTATTACACCTTGTTGTCCTGCCAAAATATGGTTTGTGTCCGTTAATAACAACGGACATTCGGACACATTTTCCTATTGTATGAGAGCCGAATACGATGAACGCTGCATGGCGGAGGTATGCTTTACTGAGTGCCCTCTGGTTTTTATTGTATTCAGGTACTAGTATTATTAAACAGTTTCAACATCGTTTTATTATTGACTGAGTTAACAGTGTTACGTTAGTAAACAATTTCAATGTCATACTGTTGAATATACTTGGTTACTGATAAATTTGATGTCATATTTTCGTTTTTCACTTTAAAACATCCTGTACTTATCAAATTGAGTTAGTAACATCATGGTGTCGCATCATTTGGTTGACTGATGCCAGTTTCTCAAAGAATCTAATTATTTAAGCAAGCTTTTATTTTATGTAAACAGTATAAAACATTAAAACGCATCAACTTGTCGGAATCAGTATAGAACAGTGCACTGAATATGAACTGTAGGAATCAGTATAGAACAGTGTACTGAATATGAACTGTAGGAATCAGTATAGAACAGTGTACCGAATATGAACTGTCGGAATCAGTATAGAACAGTGCACTGAATATGAACTGTTCGAATCAGTCTAGAACAGTGTACCAAATATGAACTGTCGGAATCAGTATAGAACAGTGTACTGAATATGAACTGTCGGAATCAGTATAGAACAGTGCACTGAATATGAACTGTCGAAATCAGTATAGAACAGTGCACTGAATATGAACTGTCGAAATCAGTATAGAACAGTGCACTGAATATGAACTTTCGAAATCAGTATAGAACAGTGTACCGAATATGAACTGTCGGAATCAGTATAAAACAGTGTACTGATTATGAACTGTCGGAATCAGTATAGAACAATGCACTGAATATGAACTGTCGAAATCAGTATAGAACAGGGTACTGAATATGAACTGTCAGAATAAGTATAGAACAGTGCACTGAATATGAACTGTCGGAATCAGTATAGAACAGTGCACTGAATATGAGCTGTCGGAATCAGTATAGAACAGTGCACTGAATATGAACTGTCGGAATGAGTATAGAACACTGTACTGAATATGAACTGTCAGAATCAGTTTAGAACAGTGTACTGAATATGGTTTGTACTATATTTTGCATTCTGTTTACAAGTAGGGCGAGGTTTTTGTTTTAAATAAGAAACCCTTACTATGTCATTTATTTTCTAACTGGGGATGGGGGAAGCTATTTAGTCTCAACTATGACTTATTTAATTTAAGACTTATATCTATACTAAACCTCTTCCATACACTTGTATACTAAACCAAACCCCTTCCATAAACTTATGTGTATACTAAACCCCTTCCATACAAATATATCTATACTAAACCCTCCACAAACTTATGTCTATACTAAACCCTTCCACAAACTTATATCCATACTAAACCCCCTTCCATAGACTTATATCTATGTCTATACCCCTTCCATAGACATATATCTATAATAAACCCCTCCCATAGACTTACATCTATACTAAACACCCTCCCATAGACTTATAACTATACTAAACCCCCTTCCATAAAGTGGAACTTCTTTCTCTAACTCGGCTATATTTCAACCAGAATCTAATCTGTTTTCGTAAGATATTTGTAAGTACTTCTTACCTTGATCCAGAAACTTAAGTAAGTTGGGTACCAAAAGCGCCATCTAGCTAACAAAAAACAAAAAAAAATAAAACACTCCAGGCTTTAACGAGTTTATTTTTAATTTGTTATTTATTTTTAATTTATTTCATTGACCATTGATAGACTTAATCTTAACTTATTTCATTAATTATTCATTTGTTTAATATCAATCTATTTCATTAATCCGTAAATTATTAATTCATTTGATTTATATTTTTTATAAACATGAGTTTTTTGTTGTTTTTTTGCTGTACTGTCTGTACTGCCTTGTTCTTCAAGGGACATCAAATCTACAACACTGCATCAAACACAATACTAGTATTTATGTGTTCTATGAGTTATATTTTATTCTTTATTTAATGTTATTTCATTAAAAGTATTGGTTAGAATGTTTAATTTATCTTTTGTCATTGTTTCTTTAATTTTTCTATTATTATAAATGTTTATTGTAAGGATTATTTAGGCGATTTTAGCTTAGATCGTGGATTTATAACTAACCTAAATTTCCGAAGCTGACCGAACCTCGTGGGATATTATTGGGATTACGGACGAAGATATCACTAACAAGTAACGGGTTAAACAACGTATTATAAGTAAGAAATAAAAGCAGTATATTATATTAGTTATTTTCATCACTAGGTTTGTTTTTAGTTGTGATCTAGATAGGAAGCTTGCTTTGTTCAGAAATCAATATTAGTTACTAACTTGCTTGACTGTAAAACGTTACATAGTCTGTTGGTTTTTTTTTTATCTGATTTGAATGTTGCGTTACCAGTAATAGTAAATAAGTATGCTTATGATACCCTGTTGTTTCTGCAGAGCTTTAGAACTAAAGCTATATTCCGTCGATTCTACAGAAAACTAAATACTTAATTATCTATATTCCGTCGGTTCTGTAGAGATCTAAAAACTTAATTAGCTCTATTCTCTCGATTCTGTAGAGATCTAAAACTTAATTAGCTCTATTCCGTCGATTCTTCAAAGATCTGAAAACTTAATTAGCTCTATTCCGCCGATTCTGCAGAGATTAACAAACTTAATTAGCTCTATTCCGTCGATTCTTCAGAGATCTAAAAACGTAATTAGCTCTATTCCGCCGATTCTGCAGAGATTAACAAACTTAATTAGCTCTATTCCGTCGATTCTTCAGAGATCGCTAATTAAGTTTTCAGATCTCTGAAGAATCGACGTAATAAAGCTAATTAAGTTTGTTAATCTCTGCAGAATCGGCGGAATAGAGCTAATTACGTTTTTATCTATTCCGTCGATTCTTCAGAGATCTAAAAACGTAATTAGCTCTATTCCGCCGATTCTGCAGAGATTAACAAACTTAATTAGCTTTATTCCGTCGATTCTTCAGAGATCTGAAAACTTAATTAGCTCTATTCCGTCGATTCTTCAGAGATCTAAAAATTTAATTAGGTCTATTCCGTCGATTCTTCAGAGATCTAAAAAACGTAATTAGCTTTATTCCGTCGATTCTTCAGAGATCTAAAAAACGTAATTAGCTCTATTCCGTCGATTCTGCACAACTCCGAAAATTTAATTATCTCATTCAGAAAATTCACACTGACACTTTACATTTAATAATTTATATTTTACATGATCAGCATCTATAATAACTTAGTAATTAAAAACTATAAACAGTTAGATAGTTCAATCTGCTGTTGTTGTTTGTAGTTAAACAGTTACATAATTCGATCTGCTGTTGTTGTTGTTTGTAGTTAAACAGTTACATAATTCAATCTGCTGTTGTTGTTGTTTGTAGTTAAACAGTTAGAGAATTCAATCTACTGTTGTTGTTGTTTGTAGTTAAACATTTAGAGAATTCAATCTGCTGTTGTTGTTGTTTGTAGTTAAACAGTTAGATAATTCAATCTGCTGTTGTTGTTTGTAGTTAAGCACAACGCTACACATTGCCAACCACGGGTATCGAAACCCGGTTTTTAGCGTTATAAGTTTTCAGACTTACCGCTGAACCACTGAGTGGCAATTCAATCAGACTTCTTTGACACAATGATCAAGTCAGGAATGTTTAACTTTGTTCGAAGGTGAGGGGTGAAGTTAAAAACATAGTTAGTAATAATAGTGTATGTACGATAACTGGAAAAAGTTGGGGCAGTAGCCTTATGTGTTAGGCGCCTATAAATCGTTTTTCTACAATTATGTACATTGTAATTTATTTGCTCTCGTTCTGTTGTTTTTTTTTTTCATTAGGCTTAGCGGAATGATAATGGCGAATCCTTTCACTTCTGGCTACCTATACTTCTCTACAACCAATGCAATGTAGGTGGAGAAGTTATGTCCGTATTAGTAAACAACATTCTGTTCTATTCTTTTAGACACCGGCAACATTACCATGTGTTAACATAACACATCCATCTTATCAGTAAACACGCCCAAGAGGAGTTATGTGACTAGCACTTCTATTTATTTTTTCATTAGCTATAATAGTTAATTACGCGCGACGTAAGAACGCGCCAGTAACTTAATAAAGTACTTACCTAACAGCTTTTAGGATCTATTTGCATGAATGTGTCAGAGTAATTAATAGTTCGGGTAGATTTTTTCCTGTCTGGTGTAGATTAACTCTGATGAAATAATCGATAGGTATCAATAATCATAGTTTTTATAAAACTTGGGCACAGGAAATAAATCCCTTCCCGCTGTGTTCTACTTCATAAGGATTTGTAATGCCTTAAGTAAGTAAAATTATAGCAATATGTTGTAACGTTATTGTTTTGTTTTTTTTTTCTTTTTGGCCGTTCCATAGTAATGTGATAGTCTTTTATTTCCAGGTTTTCCGTTACTATTTATCATTTCCTGGTCAATAATCATGGCTCGGTTCCTGAATACGCCATGTTGGAAAGGGTACGGAAAAACATATTACATGTGGATCGTTACAGGACCCATGATTACGGCTCTCGTGGTTGGTAGTTTGGATTTATTTTTTTTATGTGCTAATCTCTTCCGTCCTGCATTATATTTATGTTGTTTTTATAAAAAAATTCTGTGTTTTAATATACATTTGCAAAACCTCTTTGCAAGTAACTAAAATCTTTAGTGTTTTTCGCGACAAAGAAAACAAGTCGACGTCTTGATAGGAATTTAAATAGAACGTATTAGTATCACTTCGTTCAGAACAAATATTGCAGGTAGTAAAAAGTATCAATTTAAAAGCTTATTGAAAATTGTTTATTTTGATAGACGTTTAAATCGAGTCATCGTTAGGAATATACAATAGATTCACCATTAATTACTATGTTGATTGCTTTTGTAGCGCTTTCAGTAGCTCAAACAACATTAATTATTTGTAAATGTATTCTACTACTGAATAATCCCTGTATTTTATCATGGAAATGTGTTTACGTGAGAATCTAAGGATTCTCTTAACATCTGAAAAGTGATTAGAAGTACGATAACCGTTTCTATACAGATGTTTGAATAACTTAGAAAACTAATTATAATAATATCTACCTTATGTTTACAGAAGAGTTAGTTGTTGTTTGGAAACTAAATATGATAATATCTACCTTATGTTTACAGAAGAGTTAGTTGTTGTTTGGAAACTAAATATGATAATATCTACCTTATGTTTACAGAAGAGTTAGTTGTTGTTTGGAAAACTAAATATGATAATATCTACCTTATGTTTACAGAAGAGTTAGTTGTTGTTTGGAAAACTAAATATAATCATTTCTACCTTATGTTTACAGAAGAGTTAGTTGTTGTTTGGAAATCTTAATATAATCATTTCTACCTTATGTTTACAGAAGAGTTAGTTGTTGTTTGGAAACTAAATATAATGATATTTACCTTATGTTTACAGAAGAGTTAGTTGTTGTTTGGAAACTAAATATAATGATATCTACCTTATGTTTACGGAAAAGTTTGATGTTGTTTGGAAAAACTAATTATAATAATATCTACCTTATGTTTACAGAAAAGTTAGATGTTGTTTGGAAAACTAATTATAATAATATCTACCTTATGTTTACAGAAAAGTTAGATGTTGTTTGGAAAACTAATTATAATAATATCTACCTTATGTTTACAGAAGAGTTAGTTCTTGTTGTTTTTATCATTCCACTAGTTGTTTTAGTGGTGTTCTTTTGTTATTCCTTCAGTCATTGCGTGCTTATTTTAAGATTACTGCTTGGACTGATAGAATATCGATATTAAATGCATAGTGAAAAAGTTTTTTGTTGTTTGTTTTTTTTTACTATTTCTACCAAGATACGAACGTCATTTTTTTATATAAATAAATACGAAAGTCATGTTTCTGGATACATAAAGATGAATACTGATAAAAGACCTAAACTATAGTACTGAATATCTGTTATATAACTGCCACAGAACGTCGCGTGTCTTTCAAATTGTTTAGTGACTTTAATATTTTACAAATATGTCTGGCGTTTGTCTTGATTTAACTTAACCCTCGTTGCCTGTCTCTTGTTAGCCACTTCCCATTTGGTAGTGTATCACTCATCATATGTAAATCTAAAACCCCCATTAGTTTCCTATTGTTTATGTATTTAGTATAAAAATAAGTTTCAGTAATATATGGGGGACAGAAAATTTCATCTAAACAAGGATAATACCATGAGGAAACAGGAACAAAAGAAAACTCGACTTACAAATAACTGCAAGTTGGTGTATACATAAATAATTTACGTAGATTCTCGTGCGCTTTCTGCTCCCTTTACTGCTATATGTATATTTATGTATGCACATATATATATATACGTTTGTACATAGAGACAAACATATAGAAGACGGACGGGAATTTGATTGGCTATATTGATTTTTTTTCAGGTAAACACTGTCTTCTTAGTGAACGTTGTACGTATATTGGTGACGAAACTACGCATGAACAATTCCATAGAAACCACGCAAGTCAGGTAGAGATTAGTTCTTGTTTGTTTTAATCTCACTGCGCATGAACAATTCCATAGAAACCACGCAAGTCAAGTAGAGATTAGTTCTTGTTTGTTTTATTCTCACTGCACATGAACAATTCCATAGAAACCACGCAAGTCAAGTAGAGATTAGTTCTTGTTTGTTTTAATCTCACGCTCAGCGTTGGTATAAATTATTTTAAGATTTAAAGAAAAATAAACACACGAGTGACTATATGTATCTAGAAAAGTGTGATAAAATAAGAAAATATTTACATATTTAGTGAAATATTTGTTTTTTTATTTTATAAGCAATTCAATTTTTTAACAGTAGCAACACAGAAATTCAAAAGTGTTTTAGTGTTTGTCCTGTTTGGAATTATTTACGTCTTTATTGATTACTTTAATGACCAATCCTGAGCATATTTTACAACTGAAAGGTATTCGAACATTGCTGATGAAACTATAAACAGTTTCAGGGTATTTTTTTTTCTTTCAACCAATAGCGTAACTTTTGAATGTATTCCTATATAGCAGAAGCCCCGGATGTTGATAGATTTATGGAATTTTGTACTCTTTAAAAGAAATAAAAATAAAAACGTTAAATATTTTCTATAAAATTTATATCAGGCTTGCTCTTATATAAGATTAAATCATAAAATATATAAACATGGCGTCAAGGATTTACCGAAGTTTTCAAAATTATTTTATAAAATAGAAATATGTCACAGCCTTAGAATAAAAATAAATAAAACATAAATCCATGAAACATATTAGGAATTTTTATTCAAATGAAATGTAAAAATGTTTCCATAAGAAGCTGAACGTCAGTATACAGTAAACAACTATTTTACAGGAAAGCCATCAAAGCTACTGCTCTTCTTTTCCCTCTGCTCGGAATCACCCATCTTCTCTTCTGCATCAATCCTCGTGACGATGCTCACCTAGAGAGGGCGTACATGATCACTAACGCCTTGTTGCAGTCCTCACAAGTAAGACTTTTAAATCTAATTTTATATGGAAGGATGAGACAAAAAATATGGACAAAATTCTTACTGGCGATAAATTTTATAAAACTAGTGCTCTTCGCCTGTCGCTTCAGAAAGTAAATCTAAATAGCACATTAGTGTGACATCTGGCGGAAAAAAAAAACACTTTCTAACTCTTTCGTTTTATCCTCCTTTGACAAGTTCACGTCCAAATTGTTGACACGTCTATTAAGTCTCATTATTTCAGTCTAGTAACGGAAGAACTCGTGCAGTGGAGCGTTACTTTAGTGTTAAGATGAGTTATTTGCGGTAGAACGCAGTACTGATCCTGAACACACACAAACGAAAAACTCGGATGAACTGCGGTGATTCGAATTTGATTTCTATTTACAAAAACGAAAACTGTCCAATGGAATATTTATTAAGCATTTTTCTGGTATACTTTAAGTCAATGTGAGTATAATCACAACCATCTGGCTACAATTCTTAAGCCTCTTCAAGTGACTAAAGAGAACAACAGCGAGGTAATTATCATTATTTAAACTTTAATCAAAATACTTACCGCCAAAGTAATTCAATGTAAAACCTGTCTTAAGTTAGTTCTAAACCACTGCTATTAACTTATTACTGATACGTGGTATTATTTTTCAACAGATGAACTAAATGGTTATATGAGAAACTCCATAAGTTCAGACATAGCTATCGCTAATTTTGAAACTAATGACCAAAAGGGTGGATAACCACTCAGAAGCACCTGACGCCTATGCATCTACTCTTAGCCAAATAGCGAGATTGACTGTCACGGTTATAACACTTCCAATATCTGAAAGTTGGGGGCATGTTCAGTGGCTTATTGTGGCTCAAACTTTGGACCTTTAATATGCAGCTCTGCACGTTAATCACTAGACTACGAAATAGCGAGATTGACTGTCACGGTTATAACACTTTCAATAGCTGAAAGTTGGGGGCATATTCAGTGGCTTATTGTGGCTCAAACTTTGAACCTTAAATATGCAGCTCTGCCCGTTAATCTCTAGACTACGCCCGGCCCATCTGATTTCTAAAATACAAAATAATGAGAAATTATAAATATTAGATACTCTAATACTTCAACACTTTTTTGGTAAGATAAGTAGAGACATTATTCCTATAAAATAAACAATACAAATTACCTCTTTTAAAACGTTTGAATACGTTGCTTTTTTTTCTTTTTTTTGGTTTGTAAAGACTTATAAAAAACTTAGAATTCTTTAATACCTGGAGATCTCGAGGACTCTCGTGATTATTGTTTTCCAATGTCCTCTATCAATTTACTAAACAGATTCTGTAGATATCAATTTTTATTTACAGTGAACATAAGCTCATGTATTCTTTACCTTGACAAGTTTTGTATTAACAAGTTAGTAGTGACGTAATCAACGAATTGTTGTTTTTCTTTCCCCCTAAAAATGAAAGAAACTGTGCACACTTTCGTGCATTATGATCATAACTAGTTGGGAATTATGAATAATCCGCAGTGATGGTAAAATGTACAATAAGGAAAACAACAGTCCTTGTTCGATCGATGGTCCGTGTTTAGAAAATAGCTAAAATTAATGTAGCCCCTCAATAATTAGGGCATCACAAAGTACGTAAAATATTTATAAGGTTATTCCGTAAATTTGAAGGTTGGAAGAATGTATCCTCGCGATGAAATGGGGGTAGGGTTATCACACGTACTAACTTTGATTCCTGGACTGTAAGCAAAATAATAATGGCGTGCACAGCTTTATGCAGGGCGGTGTGCAATCGAGCAAGCGCATTAGTGAACCCATGCACTCAAATGAGTCAGATTCAAACATAGGAACTAACAGACTCAATTAACCATATGACTCATTACATTACTGAATATAATAGTCTCGCGCAGCAGAGGCTAAAATATTAAAGAAACAAAGTCAGAAACGATTTGGAAGTTTATTTCATTACAATTGAAAAGGAAGTCTATTAGCTTTATTGTCAACAAACAATGCAAAACGCTTCCAAAGCAAAATAAAACGAATAGCTTCATATGACGTCAGAGATGTCACTGTGGAATTGTTTATACGGTGCCAAAAATGATGGCGATCTTCGTCATTCGGGACCTAACTCCAGAAAGTGCAGTGTAAATAAATCCCTTTAATGTATAACTGTATATAATTTTGATTTCTAACAACGAGACGTGCATATTCACGTTATTCGAAATAAGTATAGAAAATCTGAGGGTAGTGTCTTGAAAATTGACAAATTCTTTGCGTTTGCACATCTATATTGTAATATGGATAATAATTGTTGGTTACACATGAATACAAAGTTAATAATCACGAAATAATAGTTTTTAATTATATCAGGATTCTCAACTTTATAAAATGGAAATGAGGGAGACTAACGGAGGAGAGAGTGCCCTTCCGCTCCAACTAGGGGATTTGGGGTAGTGCTGGGAGGTAGTACTTCTTGATATTTCTCCATTTCCGCCGCCGTATAATGCTTTGCGTTTTGCTTTGGTTGGTAACACTGTTTGAAACTGCTCCAAATATACATGGTTTAAGGTTAGCTGCTGATAACGAAAATTGGTAGATTCGAGACGAAAAAGCATTAAAAGGAAATGTTATTAATGTCGAATAGGGCTTGCCCTAACGGAAATAATGCGCTGATGGCTAAAACGTTAGCGTAAGGAAAAGGGTATTCGAGGGTGGGATCATAGACTAACGCAAATAAGAATTTCTGACATTAACAGTTGACCAATCAAGAATCGGTTCACGGATTGCAGAAGAAATGGTTACGTGTTGTTTTTGCTGTTTTTTTCAATGCGGTGGACGAGTGGGAGATGGACAAAAAACACGAGGGTTAAGTTTTGGTAAAGAATTTGTCAATTAATTATCTCCAGATAATAGTTTTCTTAATTGTTAAATAAATATTAATAATCAAGACAGCTCAAATTGTTAATCTGATGTAGTGAAATAACTCCTTTTAACGTAATTGTAGTACTTTTCAATGACTGGACACTTTATTAAGACTCTCCCACACTCATACGTCAAAGTTTGTAGAAAACTCAGTCTAATTGTGCATTCAACGATAAGCTGGTTATATACAACGTCAATTGTTTATTTGAGCTCTAAAAATGCAAAGATTTAATCACGTCATAGTTAGTATACTATACAAGGAGTAAGAGTAAACGAAGATAATGAGCGCCTATCTCGCAAGAACGTCGTTAGCCACGACTTTTTTTAAACTATATTCGAACACATCTGTCATTGGAGTCTGTCTGGAGTGAAAAATGAAAGAGATTTACGTCTTTTACCAGGTTTGGTTTGTTTTTAATTTCGCGCAGAGCTACACGAGGGCTATATGCGCTAGCCGTCCCTAACTTAGCAGTGAAAGACTAGAGGGAAGGCAGCTAGTCATCACCACCCACCACCAACTCTTGGGCTAGTCTTGTAACAACGAATTGTAGGATTGACCGTCACATTATAACGCCCCCACGGCTGAAAGGGCGAGCATGTTTGGTGGGACTGGGATTCGAACCCGCGATCCTCAGATTGCGAGTTAAGCGCTCTAACCACCTGGCTATGTCGGGTCCTTTCACCAAGAAAACAACTGTGTGCGTTAACTACTAGTTGCTAAACATTGGGAAAGAGGCTTAAAAAGACTCATAAAGTGCAATAGACATCAGGCAATATATCATTTAACTCCAACCATACCACCAGGAGGACACTACAGCAGTGGTCATACAGAAAAGGACAACTAGTGCAAAATCTAGGTATCGTAGACACAGAAAGGAATCGTATTTTTTACTGATACTGAGAACTCAAACTATAGAAATTTAATGGCTAGCGGTATGTGATGTGATTCACCTTTCATTATGTTAGCTGTAGAGTAAAAATATAGAGAAAACCATAGTTTCAGTTGTTCTGACAGTGAGTGCTGGAGGTGGTGTAGGAACGATCATGTTACAAAGGTCGAGTCATACGATTCCTTTAGAAAAATTCAACCCTAATGAGCAAATATTCCCCATTCAAATGGCGTAGTATATATATATATATACATACATAACCAAAAAACGTAGCGGTAGTAGGTGAAACAGTCATAATTTTCAAATCATTCGCCTCTAAAAATGAGCTACGATCAAACATGAGATTTACTGGTTTCTTGTTAAGTCCATTTGACGTCAAATCCTGACTACTATCGCAACGAAAGGGGGTTCAACCCGATATTTGAGAGTTTTAATAAAGTAATCAATCAATTGTATTTCAGAATTCTTTAATGTTCGATTTAATTCTGTATGTTAGGTACATGTAATATTTGTGTCGAATGTACGTGTGTGTGTATTTGTTTAGTTGCAATAATTAACTTTTTCTTTTAAATCTTTTTAACAGGGCATATTTGTAGCCGTTCTATATTGCTTCATGAACTCTGAGGTGAGAAAAGTTTTATTGTCGTATTATATATCGTTTTAAAACGTTATCCTGTTCTAGTAACGTCATCTAAAACCCTATCGTATTATGGTATTTTCTCCAACTCATCTTGACACTATCGGTGAGAGCTGCTCTCTGATATGATTGGAAAATAAAATTTGAATTTCAAACTTTAAGAATAGATCTTTAATGTATCGATTATTTTTAACTAAACACGTGTATAGAAGACATCCTATTAACTGATTCTCTCGCCAGTTCCGGTTTTCGATGTACGTCAGTTCAAACACATCTAATCTAATTACGAAAAGAATAATTTTGATAGTCACAAAACATAATTTTCATTATGACAAAAACACCATGATCAGTTTGTTTGATAAATATTGGAGATATTCCACACTCTACAAAATGTTAAAATTCAGAAAACAGCTAAAGTGGGGGGTAGAAAAAACGTACAATTTAAAAACAACGTTTCGCCAATGTTAACCTGGCATCATCAGGTGCTCAGCACACTTGTACACGACTGCTAAATACACCCAATTGGTGACGTTATAAGCACAACCTTGAGCTTAGCATAAGTGTAAACCTACTCCTTGTGTTTTATTTATTAAAGGTTTGTATTCCTTTATTAAAATGGCTTCTTTTATTTTACGTTTATTAATATTAGGTTCTCGGAAAATAATTTTCAGAATTTTATTTTCACTATAATGCGCCGTACCTTTAAAATGTTGGTAAGGATGTGAATGAAAATGTCCATGTTCTGCTTTGTAGTAGTTAAATTCCTTCCTGTCTCCCCTGTATATATATTATTACAGTCCTTCAAACTACTGCTTTCTCAATGGTTTAATTTCATTTTTAAAGACTATATTCAACTTTTTTCATTAAAAATAAATAAATTTACCTACAATTGGAAGTCCTCCAGTATTATATCAATTACTACATCACATATAACAATATATTGTCTATCCGTGTATTATATCAATTACTACTACACACATATAACATTGTAATGTATGTCCATGTATTACATCAATTACTACAACACATATAACATTATAACGTATGTTCGGGTATTATATCAATTACTACAATACTTCCTGTTTCCCCTGTATATATATTATTACAGTCCTTCAAACTACTGTTTTTCTCAATAGTTTAATTTCATTTTTAAAGACTATATTCAACTTTTTTACCTACAATTGGAAGTAGTCTATTTCTTTCCGCAGTTTTTTTGTCCTATTTGATAAACCAGGTACATGAGGAATTACACCTGAATGAATTTTCTTTTTTTTTCTGTCAACACATCAGCTCTTAAGCATTTTCTAACCACACTAATAGAATTGTGCTGAGTATCTGTTAATGCCACGTTAACAGTGGTGAAACGTTGTTTTTAAATCCACGATGTCGAGGATCCCACTTGAAGTAAATGTATATATAGTAGAGACGGCTGATTTGGGTATAGAAAACTTTTATTTGAAAATTACAAAACAAATAACAACGTTTCGACCTCCTTAGGTCGTCATCAATTACACTTTGTGTTCAAAACCATCAAACTTCGATTATTATCAGGTGAAAACTGAGATTTGAAAGTAAGATAATTCTAAATAGCCTCCCTGTGGGTCGGCAGTAACTTTACGGACTTGCAACGTTAAAATTCGGAGTTAAATTTCCCGCGATTGACAGAATGCTGATCACCCATTGTGTAGTTTTGAAACTAGCAATAACAGTAATTTGAATTAAAGTTTTATATCTAATCAATAGAAATATTCAAGACAGGATCCGGGAAAAAATTTGTTCAAAAAAAAAAAATATTCTGGAATCCCCCAGATAGGGTGTGTGTTTGTTTTAGCACAAAGCTACACAATTGTCTATCTGTGCTCTGTTCACCATGGGGAAATCGAACCCTGTATTTTAGCGTTGTAAGTCCGCAAACTTACAGCTGACACTCTGGAGATACTCTCACGTAGGAGAGTAATTAATGTCAGCTCGAATATCATCCATAGTTCTTTTGTATTGTTTAAAGTGTTTTATGGCAGTGCTTTGAAAGAATATAAACAAATATATGAATGTCAGTGAACAAAAACAAAATCCGTACTTAAACAACATCTTGGTAACATTTACACGAATATTACAAAACACCTAAGATTTAATAGACAATAATTAAAAATTATTTAATAATACAGTCTTACGTCTTTAAAGTAATCATGGCATGTGCCAAAATACTAAACCGAAGAAACACGGAGTGTTTAGAATTTGAGGGTCGTTTTCTTATTAGTGTTAGCGTTCAGTTCGTGTATCTAATTACAACATTTCTTCACCAGCTGAATATGAAAGCACGAAACAGAATAAAAAGTCTTGTACAGTAACATTGAACACTTTCTGGAAAATAAGATCATTTATTGGTTATCATTTGTCAAAATAACACACCGTTGTTTATACTGATAATTACTATGTTAAATATACTTTTAAATAAAAATTGACGTATTGGATTGGAGAGTGTGAAACACTGCTTTGTCTAGTATGTGACGTCATCACTCTGAGAGGATTGCTGAAAACAAAGCAAATCTTTAGGAGTGTCGTAAAAACGCATCTTGTTAAACGTTAAATAGTTGGAGCTCCAGACAAATTAAGTACAGGCTGGAGCCCCAGGGACAGGGCGTGCAGGCTAGAGCTCCAGAGACAGGGCGTACATGTTGAAGTTTCGAAAACAGGATGTACAGGTTGGAGTTCTAGAAACAGGACGTACAGGCTGGAGCTCCAAAGACAGAACGTTGGAGATAACTTATACTCATTATAAGTGGTACAAAATGTAACATTATGGAAGATAATGTAAAAAATTCACTGTTAGAAGTTTCGAATATGTAAACAACTTTTACTTAAGATGATAGTCTGTGTAAAAATCTTCCAAAATGATCTTATTTTTCAATATCTTTAAATTTTTCGAACGGCTAAAAATTGTTTTCAATAAAAAAGTTTTAAAATGAAATTTGCAGGTTAATCACGATTTTTTTTTGCATTAAAATATTGTTCTAACTTTCATTAAACTGAATTGTGTGCAAATTTATTTAATTTTTGCTAATATAAACATTGGCATTTCAAAGCTCTTGACATAAGGGCAAAAATCATAATCACAAAATCGCAAAAAAATAAATTCATATAAGTTTGTTTGTTTTTTGAATTTCGCGCAAAGCTACACGAGAGCTATCTGCGCTAGCCGTCCCTAATTTAGCAGTGTAAGACTATTAGAGGGAAGGCAGCTAGTCATCACCACCCACTGACAACTCTTGGGCTACTCTTGTACCAACAAATAGTGGGATTGACCGTGACGTTATAAGGCCCCCACGGCTGCAAGGGCGAATATGTTTGGTGGGACGGGGGGGTTCGAACCCGCGACCTGCAGATTGCGAGTCGAGCTCTCTAACCACCTGGGCATGCCGGGCCGTTCATATAAGTCATACACATTTCTACTGTATGACACTCCTTACCATCGGCCTGTAGTCATGCACTGATAACTTTATGGTTTCTATTATCTAATGTAATATAATGAACTTTAAAGTACAAAAACGAAATAAATTATCATATCTTCTTTGGCAACATTGTTTTCTGTTATAATTATTCGTGTTCTTAAACACTAATAGTAAAATAAAAAAGACTTATGTTTACCTTTGCTTATAATTGACTCGCTATAATTGTATGTTTACTTCTGCCTATAATTAAAGATTGTGTATACAATTTCAGTGACAGTTAGATCTTCCTTCTAAAGAAGAAAGGTCTCTCTCGGATTATGGAGTCTTTATGTTAATGTTGCATATACCAATTTCTTTTTGTGGCTTTACATACATTGCAATGATCTTGGCCTTCTGTTTTATTTTACATTTCACTCAGTCCCAGTAACCAAGTTGTTAATCAAGTTGAAGAACACTCTTCAAGAAACGTGGTCATAAATCATAGTTGCAGAGCATGATCACATCATTTTGAAGACTATAATGTGTATCGACTATCATTTAGGTTGGAAAACAGTTGTCTTTGACACTATGCTACGATAAACGTCAGAACACATTAATTCAGAGATAAGTAAACTTTTCAGGCTCAAAAAGAATCGCATGTGTAAAGATCTACTTGTGGAACGTTGTGGTATACCAGCAAAATAATTCAGTAACGAATCTTTATCGTTTAATATGCTTGTCAGAATTCTTAATATATATATATATACTTCTTTTTGCCAGTTGTCAGAATAAAAAAGCTTTTAGTTAAAGTTCTTAAGAGTATAAATATATATTGTATTGTTTTGCGGCTTAGGATTCCTCTACAGTAGGTGTCTGAAACTTGTTAGCGATAAATTCAACAACACTTAAACAGCACACACTTCACTTGTTTTCAAAATAATACAAATATTCAGAACAAGTTAAACGTATGTACCACAAATTCGTCACACTATAGATATTATAGGCATATCATAAACATTATATATGTAGTTCTCTTTTTCTTGTCAAAAGTCCACTTAGGCCTATTCAATTACTTTAGAATTTCAGTTGACAAGCCGAACTATTCTCTCTATTTCTATCGCACTAGTATTCTGTTTGTGATTCACTTACAGTAGTGACTCGAGATACCGTAATCGTTTGGTTTTCTTTCCTCTGAAGATCCTCTGTTCCTTTTATCTGATTCAATTACTTTAGAAC
>NW_013666059.1:68498-70593 GCF_000517525.1 Limulus polyphemus
TAACTTTTCTCTTTGTAACTTTACTTTCTTCTGCTATTATCTGTCTGCTGCTTCCCGCTCGTCTCACGTTATTTATATCTTAAGCACCTCATCGTCTGTCCACCTTCTATATTCTCGGCGTCAATGTATTGCACGCGACGTTCAATAGTCTCAACATCAATGAGTTAACAAAACCTCCTACAATCGTCTTCTTTTAACTCTTATTATAGCAAAAAGCTAAACAGTAATAAAATATACACTCACAAAAACAAATCAACCAATAACATCTAAACTAAACAGTCTTTTATATCATGACAATGCTAATTGTCTACAGAGATTATATTTACGTTTTCAAAAGACTTCCGTATTTTTCTGTTTACAAAAAAGTATTTAGAGTTATACTTTGTAAATATATGTTATAAATATCTAACAAATTCATTTCATTTAAAACTATCTAGCATATATTTACTATAGATAAAGATATTTTTATATGCTATTAGATATCTTACAGTAATTAACTCATTTTCTAGGTACAGACTGCTCTGCGAAACGCTTACCTGCGCGCCATCTTACGGCGAAATCCCAATCATCGGTTGATGCGTGGTCGTGGCTTGTCACGTACATCTGCTACTTATCTATCAAGCTATGATACTACCTTCATTGATGCTGCTCGTCACAAGGTATCACCCTCTTACAACACTGTGGTACCTCTGCGCGAGATAACCGAGCCTGAAGAATATTTTGAGAGAAAAAGATCGGAACCCTCAAGATTAAATTCTGACAATGGAAGAGTATTTACATTTTAAAGAAAGAAATTGGAAGTATCGTCTGTGGCTGCGCCATCTGTTGATAATATAATGAACTACAACATTGAGGAATCTCTTTAAAAACCTAAAGATAATATAAGTGTGTAATGTATTGAAAAATACAATGCTCTTTTTCGCCCATCCTTTACCAGAAATATTAACGGTTAACTTTTAACGTACACAACTATCAAAGTAGCACATTAGTAGGCTGTAAACCTGACTTAATCTCAAAATATTCTAACCGTGTAAGAAATAAAGCCATGGTTTAGGACAAGGTACTACTGTTACTCTTGTAATATTATATATTTCCACAAATTAAGAGTAGAAACATCTTGCGTTGTACTTGAGCGTTCAAACAGAAACGTGCAGAAACGGAACTCTTCAAAGTACATGAAAAAAATAGTCTGTGTATCAACTACTCTACTGGATTTGTGTTTAAATATGATCGCTGTTTTTGATGAACAATATTAATATTGTCGTTTACGATATTATACTAAGTTATATAATTAGATTTGTATAGGACTTATTCAGTGTTTCTAAATGTGGATTCCAGTGTGCCGTTTGATATTCATGCAGCTTTATAGTTGGATTATTCCAGTGTTCCAGTGTGTCAGCTGATAATCATATAGTTGATGGTAGGTTCCAGCGTGTCAGCTAATATCCACATAGTTGATGGTAGATTTCAGTGTGTCAGCTGATATCCACATAGTTGATGGTAGGTTCCAGTGTGTCAGGTGATATTCATATAGCTGATGGTTGGTTTCAGTGTGTTAGCTGATATTCATATAGCTGATGGTAGATTCCAGTGTGTCAGGTGATATTCATATAGCTGATGGTTGGTTTCAGTGTGTTAGCTGATATTCATATAGTTGATGGTAGATTCCAGTGTGTCAGGTGATATTCATATAGCTGATGGTTGGTTTCAGTGTGTTAGCTGATATCCATATAGTTGATGGTAGGTTTCAGTGTGTCAGCTGATATTCACATAGTTGATGGTAGGTTTCAGTGTGCCAGTTGATATCCACATAGTTGATGGTAGGTTTCAGTGTGTCAGCTGATATTCATATAGTTGATGGTAGGTTTCAGTGTGCCAGTTGATATCCACATAGTTGATGGTAGGTTTCAGTGTGTCAGCTTATATCCATATAGTTGATGGTAGGTTTCAGTGTGTCAGCTTATATCCATATAGTTGATGGTAGGTTTCAGTGTGTCAGCTGATATTCATGTAGTTGATGGTAGGTTTCAGTGTGTCAGCTGATATTCATGTAGTTGATGGTAGGTTTCAGTGTGTCAGCTGATATTCATGTAGT
>NW_013666059.1:71593-80166 GCF_000517525.1 Limulus polyphemus
ACTGTGTAACATGATTTCATACAGTTAGCTACAGGTTCCACTGTATCATATGATTTTCATACAGTTAGCTACAGGTTCCACTGTATCAGCTGATATCCATGCAGTTAGCTACAGGTTCCACTGTATCATATGATTTTCATGTAACTGGATGTAGGTTAAAGTGTGTAGGAGGTACCTGTAGGTACAATTGGAGATAATGGAGGAGTTTGATCCCCTGGGGCCTCTGTGAAACATGAAGGGGCCTTTTAACCAAGGCGGAATGATTTTTTTCATGTGCACCAGCATCGAGGCAATGTGCGGGTGTCCAGTTTTTTTTATTAGGGGGGTGGTGGTATTTTTAGACCATCGACCCTATTGGATCACTAGACCGCTTTGCAATGCTACCAGTTGGTTACTTGAGATTTCGGCCTATCGACTGCCAGGGTCATTAAGGCCGTCAACGTGTTGAGACTCCTCACCATTACTGAGGATGTGCGCGGCTGGAATAATGAAGTGCGCGGCATTTGATTGGTTGTTCTGCGGTCACGCAGCTAGGAGGAAACACTGCATTTAACCCTGCAGTGGAACGTGAATATTTTACGCTAATTCGTGTGTTTTTTGTGGTTGATTCCCACTAATATTCATAAAGTTAGGTGTGAATTCCTTGGAACATCTTTAATATAATGTCTGGAGATTATGCTAAATGTTGTTTATCTTCTTTGTCAGAAATTTAAATGTATTGTCATAGATGTTCAGTAATCTAAAAGATTGTAATAAGTGTAGTTAGCTAGAAGTATCAAGACGCCACGAGATCGTCGGGAGGACACTCGTGTGATGTGTTTGGAAGTTCTGCTTGTTTTATAATTTTTTATTTTGATTTCAGTTCGTCTGTTATCCTGAATCTGAGATGTTCTGAACATTGGTTCACAACATCGGAGATGTAGCAGTAACTGAGGTTGTTGACCATTGAACTAAACAATGATCAACTTGGTTTATTTTCTAATGATTACAAATAATTTTGAAGCTTTAAATATATATGTATATATATAATTAAAAGTTGTGTAAAAGACAAGGGTTTTGTATGGAAGTATTTTTTTAAAACCACCTAAGTTTTTTTTTTTCCAAAACTAGATATGTAACATTGTCGTCAACAATAAGTTAAAACTGGAAAATACTAAATATGTAACATTGTCGTCAACAATAAGTTAAAACTGGAAAATACTAAATATGTAACATTGCCGTCAACAGTAAGTTAAAACTGGAAAATATATTGTATTTGCCCACTTTTAGCAGTTTTTTAATACACGTACAAGCGAAATAACCGTGGTGGGCAGAGCACAGATAGCCCTTTGTGTAGCTTTGTGCTAAATTACAAACAATAATAACTACTTGGAGCGAATTTTAATGAACTGGAAAAAGTATATTACAACAGAAAAAATAATTTAATCAACAGTGGCTCAACGGAAAGTTTGACGACTTATAAGGCTAAGATTTGCCATTTGATTCCCACGATGGACATTGCGCTACAGTTTCTCTGTCTCCACATTATATTTATTTTCATCTTAAAACCTTTAACTAAATTTAATAACAATTTGATTTGCTTATTGCTAGAGGATAGATTATCTTTGTCCCAAAAATAAATATTTTGCTATGTAATTCATTCACTGTCACTGGCACACATGCGTCACCCTCTCGAGCACTTTAGTCACATGTGAGTTTGGAGTTTTCCACCACCATGAAGAAAGGGTATTCCCTTTCAAACTTCCCAAAGTTCACCAGCTTCGAGTTTCAGGTAATAATGAAATATTAAAACTTGTCTTTTTTATTGTATGTCTTAAAACAAACCTGACATTGGGAGAGTTGTTGAAAGAGTTAAGTTATCTTAACCCCTCTACGATGGGTAAAATGTTGCCGGAGCACCGCTAAAGGCACCTGAACTTGAAGTTCAGTTCTAACACTTCAAAAACTAAAAATATGTATGTAAAAATATGTTATTTATACTTAGTTTACACCCGAAATTAAGTATATTTCATAATCAAACTCTCAGAGTGTAAGAGAAAAGCTCTGTGTCTTTGTGATTAAAGTATTTTATTACAATCCCTACTTTAGGTTAATTCAAATATCTTGAAATTTTCTTGTACCAATATTATTTCCCTTCGGTGGCTCAGCGATAACTCTGATAACTTATAAAGCTAAAAATGGAGTTTCGATATCCGCGGGGGCGCAGCACAGATAGCCCATTATGCGGCTTCGTGTTAAACAGTAAACAAAACCCAGTCATTTGGTCTCCAGTTCTACACGAGAAGTACCTGTTAATTAATTAATTTACTGTAAGATGGTTTCCAGAAAAACCTGAAACCAGTGATAACAACTACTGGTACTGGTGCTAGAAGAGCTGTTGGAGCTGAGAAGTTATTGAGGCTTGATATACAGCAGAGGATAATGGTAAGTGCTAAATTTTATAGCGCCGGAGCCCTGCCAAAATTTGTGAGATGCGTGACGATAAAGATCTCATATTCAAAACCTAATTTCCATTTTTGTGAGTCAGTCTTAAGTAAATAAAATATACGCAGCACTAATTATCTGAGATTGCCTACATTAGTAATATATTGAATACGCATATATTACAGAGAGAAAACACGCAACTCAACATCCTTTTATTTAAGCAGCAAGGACAAAACTAGGTACCATACACACAATACTTATATATTCCTTCCACTTTAGTTTCAGCACAAAAGTATGAAAATAGTATTAACAACTTTGACTTGTTTGTACATTAATGTAAATAATAAGCTTTTTGAAAATATGTAAGTTTTAAATACACTGTATAATTGTAAAATGTATTTTATTAAGTGTTTTAATGCCATATTCGTGTGTCTTAATAACCTCATGACGAAACATTTTACCATTTTAATGCTCTAACTAAACCTAACAATCGCTCTTGAGCCGGAGTGGTCACACGGTGCCTGACACCAGCTCCTGAGGGAGAGTGACAGCATGTGTGTGCTGGGTGCTATGAGAGATTTCTATCATTGGACACAGGGTTTGGTGCTGGAATATTTATTGTAACATATTAATCCGGAAATACGTTTTATATTAAGCCTGCACAGTTGTTTGTTATTTAACGATTAACACTAAAAGTTTCACTTGTATTGGAGCATGCATTTCCATTACTAAAATGACGTTACTGAAATTAACTATAGTTTTACAACATGGTTAATAACTCTTCTGTTGCTGTAGCTTATTTTAACTGATCTTACTGGTGGCAAGGCTTCTATTAACTTATAAGGATCCAATGTTAACCTGGGATTCTTATATTTGTTGTTTTAGCATGTCAGTGAATAATCCCATTGGTCTTAATTGAACGTGAGTCCTGTAGTATTTTATCTTGTATTAAATCATGTTAACAATGATTCTCGCTGTATTGTAGCTTGTATTAAAACATATCAGTAATGATTCATCTTGGTTCATTAGCTTCTATTATAAAATGTCATCAATTATCCAAACAGTATTGTTGCTTGTAATAAAACATGTAAACACCGATTCCTCTTGATTTATTAGCTTCTGCCATAACGTTTCAACAATGAACTCGGTGGTATTATTTTATCTTGCATTAAAACAAATAAATAATGATTCCTCTTTATTCCTTAGCTTCTAGAATATTTCAACAATGATCCTCGCAGTATTGTAGTTTGTACAAAAACATATCAACAGGCACAAAATTTGTGATACAAAATCACGTTAACTGTAAATGTTTTTTGTGTTTTTTTTAACATTTCTCTTAATTCATCCCTTACAGATTCAAAGTGAAAAGTGTGTGAAAACAGCATTTCAGATCTATCTTTTGTCTCTCACAAGTGACTGCCCAAGAGGCCTTTCGAACAATACCAACAAATCCAACTTTTGAGAAGGTTAAAAGAAGCTTTGTGTTTTAGTACTAAATGTGAATTGTCTGAATGTTAACCTTTTTAAAAAACTGATATTGTTCGCTTTATTGCATTATCAGCAAGATTCTATTTATTCAAAATATTCCTGAAACAAATAATCATAAACAAAACAAAATTAATAAGAAAAACGCTTTGTAAGAACGTTTTAAAGAGAATGTGCCTGTCTGGTCTGGATTGGTATTTGGTCGATATTTTCTCGACCTGGGAGGGGAGATACAATTCGACCTCTTCCTCCCTCCTTTGCTATTTCCATTTTATTTACAAATGCTATGTGAGCATTCAACAAGTCAGAACAAAAACACTAACATCTGAACACCGATTTTAACTTCCCTCTTTGTGACCATGTCCATGAATGTTGTACTTATAACATTTAGTGCTATTCGCCACTTCACTTAATTTGATTACCTTATAGTCCACAGATAGTTTGCCACCAGGTTAAGGTATCAAACGCATATTTCACATAGATACCCAAAATCCAAAATCTAGGTGAAGTGTAACATTTAGTATTAGGTGGACTGTTAATTGTTTGAATAATCCTGGGTAGATTTGTTTTATATTTTAAGCTATAACTGTGTTCATGAATTGTTGTGAAATGTTTTTTTAGCTATGATGAGCAGAAGTTCTGTAATGTCTTGGTGTTTTTGAGGCTTTTGATATTCACTAATAAATTACTGTCACAGCTTCTATGACGGGATTGTTTTCTCTATTTGTATGCAAGTTAACTAGTGTTTTAGATATATGCGAGTTATTTGTATCCGGTTTTGCGTTCGTTTGTATTTTTGTGATTTCTTTCTCTTGTGGCTGTGTTCCTTTGTTTGTTTGAGTAGCTCATTTCTTTACTTGGCTGCTGCATATGTGTATGTGGATATTGATTGTGTGGTTGGTGCGGGTAGTAACTGTATTGATTGTTCTGTTTCTTTGAAGTTAAGCACAAAGCTACACAATCTGTTTCTAGCGTTGTAAGTCCGCAGACATAGCGCTGTGCCACTGGGGGGCCTGGTTGTTCTGACTGTTGTATGTTTGTTTCTGTGTTGAGTTTGTTATTTTGTATACTATATATTCGTGTTTTGACATCCTTTGTAATTGGCTATGTGCTGTTGCTTATAGTTGCAACAGTATGGTTTGTCGCATTCTCTAGGACATGTTGAGTTGTGATGTACTCCACCACATCCCACACATCAATAGAGCGATTTGAAAGCTGCTGCCACATTTTCATACCGTTGACAATTAACACACTGTGTAACGACAACAGCAGATGTTTTTAACTGCTCTACTACAAATCTTTAATGTCAAAGAGTTTGTTTGTTTGCTTGTTTAATTGTGCACAAAGATGCACAAGGGCTATCTGTGCTCTGCCCACCACGGGTATCGAAACCCGGTTTCTAGCATTGTAAGTCCGCAGACATACCGCTGTGCCACTTGGGGGTATGTCAAAGAGTAATTCCATTTGATATTAAATTTTGAACATCCTGTGTTTCATCTGTGTATTCTTTAATCATGTTTGTGTATGTTTCTGTTTTCTTGGAAATAATGCGATTTACTTTGGTATGTTTAATGTTGTTCTGTGTAAGTTCTTCTGTTTATTCAATGCCAATACTTTAATGCACGCCTTGTTTCCTTTGGCTTGTTTCCAGGTGAATATGTAGAGTGTGTCCAGGTTGAAAGGCATCCTGGGGTTACTGTTTAAGGAGACTGTTTAAATCAATCAGCTTTGTCCCTTTTACTAATACTTCGCCTTTACCAAGACGTTTTATTGCGGAAATTTGTACGTTAGGTTTACAACGTTTGACTTCCTCTGCCATTTGAGGCTCTTGAGCCACTTTCTATGATGATGGAGTTTTGGGGTGGCTGTGAGTGTTTTAAGTTTCTTATTTCTCGTGACTGTGTGTTTATGTTTTGTGTACTTTTACTTGATGATGGCTTTCGTTTTATCTTTGGTGTGACGAGTGTAAAGGGTGAGCTTGTTTGGTGAGATGGGGATTCGAACCCGTGACCCGCAGATTGTGAGTTGAGCACCCTAACCACCTGATCATGCCAAGCCCCAAAGACCAATCCAACGCTGTAGACAAAGTGTGTGCTGGTAACTCTTTGTTTTGCTTTGCACAAAGATAATGACATTTAATCTTGAGGAACACTACATAAATTATGTTTGTTAGTTTGTTTTAAAGAAAAGCCGCACTAACTATCTGTTGTGTCCATCACGGGAAGTCAAACCCCGGATTTTATCGTTGTGAGTCCGTAAGCTCATAAACTTACCGCTGTCCCACCTGGTAGACCATTTGAAAGTAATATTACAGCATTAATTCAAGTCGGACCGGGCGTAGCCTAGATCTTAATGTGACGAACTGTGAATTCAAAGGTCTGTGGTTCACCTTCTCATGCTGCAAGATCCCGCTTCACACTTTGTGGCCGTACGTACGTACGTTATACGAGTGACGGTAAAACCTCACTATTCAATTAGATTATATCCTAAGAACCGGCAGTTGCTACTGCTGATTGCTTGTCTTCCCTCTAGTATATAGTTTCAAAATTAGGCCCTAATTGTCGTCATCCCGCAAAGTTCAGAAGACACGACGACGTCACAGATAAAACTTTTCCGACATATTTACTAATGTAGCGCCATCTGTTGAATAGTACTACAAACACAAATCCTTTAAAAAATTCACACTTTGGGTATTCAAGATTAGACATTTAGAAAAATAACTACGGTATGTGCAACAACCATTTCTGTCTCACAGAATATAATTTTAAATAAAAGTGTTCTCCTCACAACAAGAACACGATTTTCACTAGGACTGTACGTGAGGGTTTGATTATATTTTCATTGATGTAATTTGAAAATATAGTACTAACAATGGAGTTCTTAAACAAACATTACAGTTTATATCAGCACAATCTGAACACTTTTCCCGCACAGTACTTCCCAGAAAAATCATTTTTAGAAAATGTTCACATTTTCTCCTTTTTTTTTTTTTCAATGAGATATGAATACTACGACTAGTAATTACTAGCATAAATAGCCGTGGTGTTTCTGCTAGTTATATTAACCTGAAAAAAATGCTATTTAATGTATTCACACACTCTTATTTCACCTATTTTCAAAGTTCAGTCTTATTCACGAAAGAATTAATATAACTTTTAACCCTCAAATAACCGACTTGTTTTTATACTACTCGGTATCAACTGGGTCCACATGATTTGTGAAATTATGTGATTTTAATATTTTTACTTGTTGCAAAACTCAACACAAGTGTAAACATTGTGTAAAGTTGTTGATTATTTTCTGTAAAATACGAAGGTGGTACTAGTGGTAATTAATGAGATTAATTGCAGTCTTCATAATATTTCTGCATACAATTTTATGTTTGACCACTAACTTATTAGGAACCCTGTAACCAAAAATGTCATGGACTCACAAGCACATTCGTGCAAAAATAGTTTAGAAGAACGAAAATGAAAATCCGATGGATCCTTGTTCCTGTTTAAGCGTGAAGCTACACAATGGGCTTTATGTGTTCTGCCCACCACAAGTATCGAAACCAGATTTTTAGCGTTATATAAGCCATCAGACTTACTGCCTAGCCACCTGGGGGTCAATATTGGAATTAATCATTTGATGTAGTATGAAACATATAAAATGTTATAAATAGTTCCATTTCTAAGAATATTGTATCCTATTAGTATACAATTTTATAAGTCTCTCGGTGGGTCAGTGGCCAGTTTACAGACTTATGACACTAAAATCTAGGGTTCGATTCCAAACTAGGCGGACACAGCACAAAAAGAAACCAGTTGTATAACGTACTCAATAATTTACTAAGGAGTAATGGTTGATATTTTACATTGATTATAACATCCTCAATAATTTAGTAAGGAGTAATGGTTGATATTTTACATTGATTATAACGTACTAAATAATTTAGTAAGGAGTAATGGTTGATATTTTACATTTATTATAACGTACTCCATAATTTAGTAAGGAGTAGTGCTTGATAAAATATTTAATGCGTTAATAACGGACAAATTATACTTCACCTAACTTATCTATTAATTTCAAATGAACTATTGTTTGAAATATATCAATGTTTCTATGATATTAATATCGAAGCTTTCAGTAAAACACAACACTACTTTAACACGTGATACAGTTTGCTTTTTATTATATCTGATATATTATATGTTTACATTTGTTTAACTGATTTTCAAAACCTTTGGTGTCTGACACCCTTTCGCTAAGCCTAAACTATAACATGTAAACTACTCCTCGTGTTTCCTCCTCGGACTGGCGTGTTTATGGAATAAAGAAATTAACCTTTTGGATATATTTACTATTTGTTTCAAAATACTTATATAATTTGTAAGTGTTGTATATTGATCGTGATGCGTTTTTTGCTAAATTACAGCACTCTCTACACCACTTGAGTTAACTCTTTGTTTCTCCACAGGGCTATTGAGTATATTGTCGCGTCAGCGAGGTCACGTGACTAGTATTACGCCACTCCTTCTCTCGAACCTTCGGGAATTATCTGGAGATTACTAGATTAGTGGTAGTCTGGTATATATATAAGATGGTCACAACGTGACGGGACAGTGTGTGTAGGTAATGAGTAATTGAACTGCAGTCAGAGAGAGACGTGTTGTTGAAGT
>NW_013666059.1:80176-83486 GCF_000517525.1 Limulus polyphemus
TATTTAAGAAAGGACTTGTGTCGCTAAAGTTTCGTCGGAACGAAGTTACGGAAAATTAACTAACAAACGGAGACGTAGCAATATGAAATACAAATTAACTTTTAACATACGGTTTATTATTATTAAGAATTCTTACAAGTCTAGAAACCGGTGTGAGAAACTACAACATTTTAAAGATGTCAAATTAAAAATAAAACTTAGGAATTATTTGTTAATAAAAGAAACTAACTCAAACAATTAGTTTGTTTATAGTTAAGCACAAAGCACCGGTTGTTGGCGTATAAGTTCACACACTTATTGATGATCCACTGGGGGAGGGGGAGGCAACTTAAATAAACAGAAAAAGGAAGCAATTTCAATAAAATTATATATATATATATATGAACGAAATGAAATATATTACCGTATTTTTTCTTTAGACTAAAACTTCACTATTTGGTATATGTGTGTGTCTCTATTACAATAATACTCAGTTTTTGTCTGTCCTGAAAATGTACCTGCACCTTACTATCTAAATGCGCATGCGTGCACACATAAAAGGATGTAAGTAAACTTTAGAAGACGTGTTATGCAGCAACATATTAAAAATTTACCCAAATTTTTAAAAGGTCTAACATAGGTTGTAGAGTAACATTATATATTTACTTCTTGATAGTATTAAGTACGGTAAAGTTTAACAATAACTAAACTAAAGCAAAAACGTACACAAGCTACAGTGTTACTGTTAATTTATCTCTTTATCGAATATAGGCCGTGCTTAATAAAGGCTCAATTAATGTTAGGCCTAAGACAAGTAGACTTATAGTTTGTGGTGTCTGCTATTAGAATTATTTTCCATTGTTGTAGAAATCCTGTATTTAAAGAAGTACTGTTGCAATAAAGACACTAATTTGACAGCAATTGTTGTGAGGGTGTTTGCTGTTATATATATTTTACTTTACACAATGAATTATCAATTACCGTACATTTGGTGTAACAAAATATTGTCATGTTTGAAATTTATTACTGTCTTAATTAATCATGTTTTATATTCTTATGTTGGCCATATGATGAGACGAGGCAACATCCAACGAGTCTCACTAGAGGGGTCAAATAGAAGGGAAAAGATACAAATATTAAAAAGTGGACTGAGATACCAAAATATGAAGAGCTGGTGTGAAAAGCACAGAACAAATAAAAGTGGAGTATTGTGACAATCATCATTACTGAGGAAAACGGCACATGATGACGTTGATATTCTTAAAAGTAACTTACTTTATATTTATAACATAAGAACATCAGATTATCATATAAAAGATATGAATTTAAAATGTGGAGGCGCCGGGTATCGATCCCGGTACCTCTCGCATGCTAAGCGAGCGCTCTACCATCTGAGCTACGCCCCCTTCATACATTACATAGGCTAAAGCTTTTGTTTTAAGTATCGACTTTCAGAAGGAAATAAATTTTTATAAATTATTACATGGAATTTATATAAAGTGTTTTATGTAAATGAAATTTGGAAATAAATATTCCAACAGGTGTTGGGAATAATTTTTTTTTTTCATGTTTTCTTCTACCTCGTATTGAAAAGAATTCCAAAAATAGTCGCTTGTCTTACCTCTTTCTTTATGGTTATTCGGGATAGGTAATTATCTGTTACCTAATCCAAGCCATTTGTAAGTCATATCGATCCAGCCAACAGTTGGAGGTGGTAATTTATATAAACAAAGATCGGTGTTTGTAAACAAAGATATGATTGTACGCATGCGTGAAAAACGGCCGGTCATCGACACTTCCGTTGTTTCACTATCTGTTATGTACGCATACGCTTCAATTCCGACAGTATCGATAATTATATGTAAACAACTTGATTATTTGAATACAGTAGCTTTGGAATGATATAAAAAAAAATAATGGTTTATAAAAGCTCAACCTCACCATAGGTGGCGCTTGAGTTTTTGTTTGTGTGTGCTATTCTGTCATGTGTGGAGGTTTGGGCAGATAAGAAGAATTCTTTGTTTGTTTTGAATTTCGCGCAAAGTTACTAGCGCAGATAGCCCTCGTGTCCGTCCCTAATTTAGCAGTGTAAGACTAGAGGGAAGGCAGCTAATCATCACCACCCACCGCCAACTCTTGGGCTACTCTTTTACCAACGAATAGTGGGATTGATCGTTACGTTATAACGCCCCCACGGCTGAAAGGACGAGCATGTTTTGGTGTGACAGTGATTCGAACTCGCGATTGTGAGTCGAGTGCCTTAACCACCTGGCCATGCCAGGCCGATAAGAAAAAAGAATAAGTTCTAGAATTACCAGACGTCTAGGGTGTCCAGATTTACAAACCGGAAAAGCCCAGCTCTTGTCCCTAATTTCAAAATTGCTATTACAAATTTGAAATAATTTATATTTTATTTAATTTATTTTTAATTTATTAAACTGTTTCACAATATTTCCATTTTCCAAATATATTAACATTGGCATCGTTTTTGAAACAATATCAACTACTTTGTTTGCTGATAGACACAAAACAAATGAGCAAAAATAGTCAAATTATACATCCACGAAATTTTAATTATACACTTTATCCAATTCACCATAAAATAGAATACTTCATACTTGAATCTATTTAATAATCCATAGCATATTCAAACCTGTAGCTTTTAATATTACTTTAAAACCTCTTTAGACATATTTTTGTGAAGAATGAATGGAACATAGAAGTTATATTTTTCTTTTCATTAAATACTCGTATCATTCAGGACGAGACTGAGTCAAGTTTGTTGTGACCATGAGCACTGCCTTAACTGTCTCCACATTCAGACCTGCTAGTCCATGAGGCATATTCCGTAAGGGCTAAAGAAGAAGAAAAAAAAAAAAGAGTTGGTTGCACCCTTGGGGATTTTATATCATCTGAAGCAGTAACTTCTCTTGAATAAAATTTAATATTTTCCCGCTCTGACAAACTGTTTTTTTTTGTTGTTGTTGTTGTTTTTACATAGTTTTCACTCCTCAAAACTGGTACCTGTCATTCCACAAAAAAAAAAAGAGAGAAAAAAATTGAAGATTTAACTGTAAATTAACCATGGAGTTGGATAAGGCATAATTAATACATCATTATGTAAATAAGTTGATAACTACAAAAAAACTACAGCATGATTAATCCGGGGTGACATTTATGCCTCAAAATGTTTAATTTAATTACAGTAGTTTGGTCAACACACTCAAGAATTTTCTGTTTGTGAAGCAATGGTTATAAAGGAACAATTATTATTATTTGTAATTAAGCACAAAGCTACACAATGGGCTATCTGTGCTCTTCCCACCACGGG
>NW_013666059.1:84411-99373 GCF_000517525.1 Limulus polyphemus
GGATTCTAGCGTTGTAAGTCCGCAGACATACCGCTGTGCCACTGGGGGGGGGGCATAATAAAGGAATAAAATGTGATTTGAAGATTTATACGAACGTGATAAATGTTTCTTTAGTCGTGTATATTTACACAACTAAGATATTTTAAATGTAATATAAGGTATGCTGATAAATACATGTTTATCCAACGAACCACCTTCCATTGCCTTACCTAAGAAGTATTCTGTTAATTCGTGTTTCTATTCGTTAGATAGTAAACCAAAAGTTCTGGGTTTCGTATCATGAATCATTCTCTTAACACAGTTTGATGTGTATAAGTGACACCCATTGAACGAACACACTTTTTGCTTTCTGTTTATTGTTCCGATATATATCTATGTATTTTGTTCTGGTTCACATATCATATGTGCTAATTTAATCAAAAGAGCAAGGCCAAATTACGACTCCATGTTTATAGACTTGATTTTCTGGTTTTATTTTCCTTCATTCAACTCTAGATGTATTGAATGGAAATTCTTGAAATTTCTATATTTACCATGTTTATAGGGTATACGCATATACTTTATACTATTGTTTAAAGAGACAAAACCTTCCTCCATTATTTTGGGGATTTTTGACTTGCTCCAGTGATCTTCATGTCTTGACCAGATGATGCCCTGACGATATGTTCAGACTTCTTTATTCAGAAATCGGGATATTTGTCTCCAATATATTATAAATAGTATTAGAAAATGAAGACAATGCATACCAAGACAGCACAAATTACAGTACTGTCTGTTTTGAAATTTGCGTAAAGCTACACGAGGGCTATCTGCGCTAACCGTCCCTAATTTAGCAGTGAAAATTTAGAGGAAAGACAGTTAGTCATCACCACCTACCGCAAACTTTTGGGCTACCGTTACATTATAACGCCCCCACGGCTTAAAGGACGAGCATATTTGGTGGGATAGGGATTCGAACCCGTGACCCTCAGATTGTGAGTCAAGCGCCCCAACCACCTGGCCATGCCGGGCCATGACATTCTAACTGAGCTAGAAAAAAACAAAACAAAAACTACTTGCTCATAGTTTATCAAACATAACTGACCATGAAGTGACCACAGTGATCCCGCAGTAACAAGAAATTACTTCTCATATTTCTTCAAGAAGAGTGGTCAAGTAGTGCATTTAAAGGAAAGATACGTGGCAAATGTCTCTCTGTCACAAGTGTTGAATCATACAGAAAGATCACTTGTATATATGAAGGTAATGCGACCAGCCAAGACGTCCCCTCGCTGAAGTGCAGTATCAGAGAAGCGGACACCCGTCTTCTGTTACATGCTTCATTAAAATCGCCCCCCCCCTGTGGCACAGCGGCATGTCTGCGGACTTACAACGCTAGAAACCGAGTTTCGATACCCGTGGTTGGCAGAGCACAGATAACCCATTGTGTAGCTTTGTGCTTAGTTACAAACAAACAAAATCATTAGAATAACATAAGGTGATAGTAATCAGGTCTTCAGACACTGATGTGGAGGTTCTTCCTTGTCATCGTGACAACCAGACATCTGCACAGATATTCATGCAAGACTGGTGAATATATCTGCCCTGTCTTCTCATCTTGGAAGTCAAATTTGTAAAGCACTTTCTGGACTGCATGCCTCAAAAGAATGTGACATATTGAGCACACTCGCCGGTAAAGGGAAGAAAAAGGCCTTTGGTCTGATCCAGAACAGCATGCAATGTTGCCAAGCCAGTCGGGAATTGGGAATGAATCTTCCAATATGAGAAGGCACATTTGCGGTTATTGAAGAAATTGTTTTTGCTCACTTTTGGAAGTCTGGTGCAAAAAAGTGCGAACGCTAATCGACATGAGACTTTTTGCAAAGCAACAAACCTCCAATCACATCATTTGCCACCTACCCAAGATGTGCTGAGGAAGTATATAATGAGAGCCAACTTTCAGGCTGCCATCTGGCTCGGGGCATTATTCAATTATCCTGTTCCAATGAGTCCCGAAGGTCAGGATTGGAAGATAAAAGACGAGGAGCTGGTGACTGACTGGATGAGCTTGCACCGTCTGATGTTCTCCAGCTAGCAGAATGTCATTGTGCAAAGATTGAATGTCAAAGTTAAAGATGCTCTTGCCATAAGAATTGGTCAGCTTGTACTGGTGCATGCTCCTGCAGTGATATCTTCCAGAACACACACATCGACTAGAGGAAGATGAAGCTGGCAAAGAGACTGATATTGAAGGAGACTAGGAAGCATATCAGCATTATAACATTCAATAAATGGAGCAATATCATGTTTTGGACACATATTACATGTATGAGCATATTGGATCATTAGATGTTACAATGATTGTCAATTAATATTTTACACTAAGTATAATGTTGTATCTTTTTTCAAGATTTTCGAACTGATGGGTACCATGTTTGATCTGTTATAACTACAAGAAAAAGAAAACACTTTGCCAGGGGGGAACCATACCTTATGTATGCAGAGAACATCTTACTTTAAACTGATGTATTGGAAATAAAATCCCCAGGAGGAGGAAGTGCAACAAACTCCAAAATTCGACCACCCACCTCATGTACAGATACTGATGGATGATCAAGGTTTATGAACATAAGTAAAATCCAGAGATTTATGAAATGGTATTGATCATAGTATCTGTTTGCAACATTGCAGAGCGATAGCTTCGAAAACTGATTTTCATTTACAAATGATCAAATTTGAACCAAAAATATCCTGACAAGTCTTTAGATCCGGATCATTTTTGGAAGAAACAAAGAAAGTCACATTGTTGATATGTCCATAAAATTTGATCAAAGTTTGATTACTTTTGACAGAGTCACTCGTGAAAAATCGAAGATATATCTCATCTTCAATAATTATTAATCCTTCAAAGTCATAGAATTCAGGTCAGGATCCAGACCAAATTAGAAAAGGATTCTACCACGAATACTTCTCATATTGTGTGAAATTTTCGTTTAATAAGGTATATTATTTCTTGAGATATGCACGCAGACAAACATATATAGGGAATCAAAATGCAACATCCTCGACCCTCCACCTTCTGGGGATGGGGTGGATGGTAGTGAAGGAAATATCTACACAAATATCACCCTATGTTAATCATGTGATAGTTCCATATATCACTGTACATATACAGTTATATATAAGTTATGCCTTGTCCCAACTTATTTTTGTGTCTATGGTTAGCAAATTGTTAAATCTTGAGCATTTTTGCGGAATGACGGGTACCTGTTTTGAGGAGTAAAAACCATGTGAGAAAACAGTTTTACAGAGCGGAAACATGCCTTATTTTACTTGGGAGAAATTACTCTTTCAGAAGATATATAGGAAATAAAATCCCCAGAGGGGTGCAACGAACTCGACATTTGGACTATTCACAGATCTGGATTTCTCACCAAGCAGATGAAACTTATGAGAGTTTGACAGCAGGAGAGAACATGTTATAACAATAGGTAAGTCAAGTAGCCCTATTACATTTGTGAATCGACGTGACTGACAATTTGATGTCTTTGTCATAAATCCTGGACGCTTTGTGCATCCCGAGAATGTTTCTCGAGACACCGAAACGGGACTGCCCCGGCAAAACTGGGGTGTCTGGTCATCCTAGAGACATCCCCATTTCTGGCCTTACTTTTTTGTTGTGCGAACAGAAACTCCAAAAGTATCAAAATGTCACAGTTTCTTTATAACGCAGAGCAAGTTTGACATGTAAAGTTTGCCGTTATACTCGGCTCAGTTAAATTTTACTTGAAGAATCATTTGAAAAAGACAGATCATAATGATACCGTCTTTCCTGACTTTTTTAAACCTAATCTATTATTGGGCAGCTGCAGGAATTGAAATTCGAATATCTGCTCAGCCGCAAAAAACAAAACTAAGAAGCAACATTTTTTCTTTTGAGTAGGTTCACGATAACTTCACGATTCGTTTTTTATTTAATCTATTATTTTTTAACTATGTGGCTATGTTTATAAAATGAGATGCAATAACTATGAGATTATTCATTAAATTTAAACTGGTTCAGAACTGCAACAACGTCACATCGTATGAAAAAAAAAAAGTCCCAGTTTTTCACTTTGAAAATGTAGTAACCTTTATCCATTCACACTCCAGAATACTCACCTCAACCACATGCACCTTCTTTCTCTCAAGTTCAACGTACAAGGCCCGGCATGGCCAGGTGGTTAGGGCGCTCGACTCGCAATCTGAGGGTCGCGGGTTCGAATCCCTGTCACACCAAACATGCTCGCCCTTTCAGCCGTTTATAATGTTACGGTCAATCCCACTATTCGTTGGTAAAAGAGTAACCCAAGAGTTGGCGGTGGGTGGTGATGACTAGCTGCCTTCCCTCTAGTCTTACACTACTAAATTAGGGACGGCTAGCGCAGATAGCCCTCGTGTAGCTTTGCGCGAAATTCAAAAACAAATAATCAACGAACAATATCTTTTATCTAGAATACGTTGACAGTTGATGCAAAAACTAAAGGTTAAATTAGCGACACATTTAGAAGTGTTTATTTTACAGTGTAAAAAATGAGACATTCGCCGCCTGATGTTTTCTGTACAAACTATTTACAGCTTCGACTTTTCACAACTTAAGTTACACAATGGGCTATATGTGCTCAGCCCACCATGAGTATCGAAACCCAGTTTATAGTGTTGCAAGTCCACAGACATACCACTGTGCCACTGGGGGAGGGGGACCTGAGAGGAAAGAAAAGCATTTCACAACTAGAGGGGAACTCAGTAGAGTACATACCTCTGCCATGCATGTTGATCATATTCAGCTCTCAAAAAAATATGAAAAACTTTGTTTTTCTCTTGCCAAAACAAAATGTGTTTGTGTTTATAACTACTACTTCTCAATAGTTTAATTATTTTCAATTATATCCAAAGTGCTTTCAATATAAGAAACTGGGTGATGTACATTTTGTCCTGCACATATTTATCATTAATAGTAGTTTGAATTGATTTTCACAGAGTTGCTATAAATGTGTATTAATAACAATATTTTTAATTACTTCATGAAATTAGACAAGTTTATCGTACATGAACTTATTACTTCGTATCAACACAATATTTAATCCCCTAGTTTATTGGTAAGACTCAATATGGGTGTGACAAAATACTTTATAAATATTCTACCTTTAATATACGTTTATTTCAAAACCTACATTTGTAACAATATTTTTCAAATTTACTACAACAATAAATTCACCTCTCAGTCTTTCTAAAGTAATTCTCGAAACAATCATCAGATGACACAGTTTATGGTCTATTCACAATAGGTTTACCTATAATGTAAACATACAACAAATCACCTAAATAAAATTAGTTTATGTTGTAATAAAGTCATTTGACACAGAGTTTTATTGACAAAGACTAATGGATCAACCAAGTTAAATTAAAACATCAATTATAAATTTTTCTCAGAAATTAAAATGTGTTATGTTGAATTTCAAGAAATTTTCAGATACATTCTTGAATTATTTGAACTGCTGACAAAACTCCTGATAATGAGAATAGTTACCACATGTATGGCTGGTATTTATACATTAACAACATGCAACATGAATTTCATTAACTCTTCTCTAAGAAATCACTATTTAATTTTTGTTTAACAAAATAGTATCTGCATTTATAAGTAACTTTCTATTTTCTGTAACAAGAGATTTGTGTGTGTGTGTAAAATGATACATTAAAATATATTTTAAAGAACATCACTGCTAAATAAACACTTCTTCAAAAATTAATTCTTCATTTCAAGCTTCTTGATCTTAATCATTTATTACATCTCATGGGATAATTACACACAAAAAAAGTGACAATTTTTTATAGCCTTAAGCTGGTGTTTAACTCCTTCAAGTTCAACAATTCATCAAATGTTTCTTAACATCAAGAAGTTTGTTTTTGTAATAAATATTCACGAAACTCTTGGTATGGTACCTTCCAACTGGTGGTATTTTTTTTGTCATTATTAAAATTATGATTTCAATAAGCATTCAAAATTTTAAAACTACAATGTTGTATCTTTTAGAAAACAAACAATTTATTCCTTTCAACTTAAAGAATGTAGAAAAGCATAAATTGAATTCAATATCCTTTGGTAAACACAAGAAGACAGTCTATTTCATTAACAGTGTACATTTCATGCTTAACTAACAAAATTCTCACATGAAACAAAACAGTCGATTTAAACAGGGGTCATACCTAATCACCACAATAGTCTATCTTGTCAGAATTGACACAAAATGACAGTTGAAAACATGATCTAATATAAAATGCTTGAATGACACTAAATGTTAAAAAATTTATTGATGACTGATGAAAGTCAGTCGCACCCACTATTAGATATTAATGTACAAAAAAGATATTATGGAAACTTGAGATTCTAATCTTTTTTTTTTAGAAACACAGTAGATGATAAAACCAGTCAAACCAATGCTTAAAATTGAGTCAAAAATGTCCATATCAGCTGGCATAAGCAATTCAACGGCACAGTGGCTAAGCATGTTAGATAGGGTTAAGCATGTTTCACTTTGCTCTAAGGTATAAGCATATCATGGCCAATTGGTAATGTGATATCAGCGATTGTAATTTAAATTTTCTAAATTACACCGTGAGGAAAGTAGTTAAATCTATTTATTTATTTTTCAAGTATTTTACAAGCTATGTCTTGAATATGATTTTTAGAAATGGCATCATGGTCTAATCCTTAAAAGACTTTTCTAAGGCAAATCAGATATTGTTTTTATGAGATAGTACTGATATCATGACCAGAGCAATTTTCACAAGGAATTTTATATTACAACAGTCCATAATACTTTCCAGGGCAATTCTGAAGTTCAATAAACCACTCTGTAGCAACTTTCAAGATAAATTTAATAATACTCTCCATAGCATTCTTAAAATGAAACTTTATACACATTGATATAGTCCATAATAATACTTTCTAGGGATGATTTTCATATGAAATTCTTTAAACAGAACAACAGTTCATAAACTACTCTAAAACAATCTTCATGGAAAATTCTATAATTTCACAAATATTACAATGACCTACCTATAACATATTGCAGAATTCTATAAATACAATCGTTATCACTTCAGCTGAATAACACGTGTTTAGAGCTAAATTTGCTTTATTTATTCTTAACTCATTATGACACTGATGAAAAAGGCAAGCTAATGCCAGATAACTTAGCTCATTCTTAACTGTTAAAATTGTATTTTATCATCCACTATGTCCCTAATTAGATTTTAGTTGTTTTCAGATCTGACAAGATTTTATACTTTTTTAACGTTCTCTCAATTTCATATTTCACTTCTTTCATATCATATATAATTATATATAAAAATACTTTTATTGTATAGAGCATTGCTTGAGACTATTCTTAACGTTGAGGCAAGATTTTGGATGGTACTTCTTCAGATAAGTCAGTTGCTTGGAATTAATAGCTCCTTGTCTCTTTCTGTAAAGAAAGAAAGAACTAATAAATGAAAGAAATTAATGAAAAAATCTAACTCTATGCTCAACAACATCTATTACAAACTTGTGCTGCTGTATGTATACGAAAAAATATTACATGCATTGCCATTTATTTATATCAGTAAAACTGTTTAAATGTTGCTTTTTTTTAATGAACAAATGCTGATTTAACTCTTTTTCTCCCAATGGAGGTAGAAGCCAATTAAGTTCAACATTTCTGCTTTTAAAACTTATAACTCAAAATAAAAACTCTTCAATCGAAAGATCTCCAGTACTAGAACATGCATAAAATAGTCTTAGTTATGCTATAAAAATCTAGAGCCCTAATTATATAATCAATTATTTAGGTTGTTGAGTCTCAATTTTACAACTGCTGATCTTTTAACTAACCTTTATATCATCCTAGTCATGTTTTGATTATTTCTTTGTGCAAGACAAGCTAATCAAAGTGGATCTTCTGAAGGAAAACTGTTTTTTTTGTCATTTCAACAAACTATAGTACAAATATGATATAAATTCTTGCCAAGTTTTAAATAATTTTAATGGATATAATTACAAGAGAAATGGGTGACAAAGCTGTATACAGGCCTGAAAGCCATGCTTGTTTACACATAAATGTTGTAAAACGTTTTTTAATTTGTGGTGATAAAAATCCCAGCATAAGACTTGAAAATTAAGCTACAGAAGATCACTTCAGATTTCTTTAATGATAAATTCAACTATATATAATTTTACAATATTACACTGAACTTACTGTCTAATGAGCTCCACAGCATCTTCATATTTCATTCCCAATTCAAGCAATGCTAAAGCCACAAGCACTGGAGCCCTGGACATGGAATATTAAATGAAAATTTATGCTAACATTCTTCAAACACAGTAGATAAGCACATATTTTAAGAAATCAAAATTTTACAAGTTTTTTTTAAATATCTCGTCATAAACTGTTCTCTGCTTAATTAGGACTTTCTGTTATATTTTTTTATAAAAGTACTGTTACGTCTCTGGTCGTTTGTTAATTTCCCGTATAATTTCTTCGGATGAAGCTTCAGTGATACAAGTCTTTTCTTAAATAAAACTAATTTATTCTTTCTCAATTCAACTTTGCAATACACTTAATTTCCACAGTCACTTTAACTTAAACATATGCTATAATTCACAATGAACGATTCACACACTTTACTTACTACCATGCTTGACTCAATTGTCCATTTCTATCTCTGCCTGTCTGCACTTCAATTATCTCTCCCGTCACTTCTCGCTAGTCTTATACAAAATAGAGGGCGTCTGGCAAACACTGGAGCCTTCAGGAACGTTCCAGATACTCATTACGTGTTACCAGCATCACGTGACTTCTGCTGTTGTAACAGTACCTTTACCGTGAAAAACTGCATTTCCTTAATATTTAAGTAACTGAACACATTACTAACAAAAAAACATTTTATCTAATTTACAAAAAATATAGTTTTTTAACAAATTTCAGTGAATTTATTCAACCTATTTCTTAAAGAAGCCCAAACCAATCACTAGGAATATTAATCTCCTAAAAAGGTTAGCCTACTTTTTGTGGAGGACTTATTTACTAAATCCACCTACATTATGACGAGAGTTTTTGAATATTAACAACTCTAACCAAAATTCCATAAGCTATGCTAGTTACACCAAAATTTGAGTTAACTAGAGATAAAGACAACAATATAGAATAGTTGATAAGAAATTTTCGGCATGTAAGAAAATTGGATGCATGGTCCAAAGACACAAGTGTTTTGCATCACATTTATAGTTTCTTAGCAGTCAGTGCACATGATATACATGTATTATCCTATTCAGCATGCTCCACACTGTCTATCCCAGATGGTTTATAATGAGCCACAAATACACAATCATGTATAGAAGAAACAGGTTTCACATCTTATAAATAATTCTTGGGGAACATTTCAGACATAAGTACAATAAGATAATTGCATTAAAACAGGGCAAGTAACTTAAAATGATATTTTAAACAAGAGATTTGTTAGGGCTATATTTATTGCTGTAAATAAGATCCATAACCACTATTTTTCTCAGAGGATGCAAATAAAATGAGATTTGGTTATTTTTTCCTTTTGTTACAGATAGTATAAAATAAATTGCACAGAGACAAGAAAAATAGTCAAAATATATTTTTACTAACATAAAGAAATCCAAAGTTAACCTGTAGTAGGTTGAAAACCATAACATACAATACCTTCGGACATTTCTGTGTAACTTGTATCATTATACATGTAAGAAGACCCTAACAACATTACAACTGTGATCAGAGTATTGAGCATTGATTTTTATAATACCTATATAATAACACAATGTATAGTACCAGCAGTAACATCAGTCCTTAAAATAAACTCAATCCTGCATCAGATATCAAAAGTAATTAAAGTAATAATTACATTTGTATCTTGGTAAATACAATATATCTATAAATTTAGTATCAATCAAACAATTAAATGACAGTTTCTATACTATTTTATTTCATGTAAACAGCCACACTTCCTAGAAAGTGTTGTTTGAAAAAGTTTTCAATCAATATTTCAAAATATTATCAAATTTTTAGACATTCTAATTTTGAGGGAAATTTAAGTTTCTATGAAGAAAAAATGCAATTATTATACAAGTGTTTCAAAACTATGGACACATTAGTTTTTGCACCACACAAAGGCTATTTTCACACAGCTGTCCCTAATTTTCAACTGATAAGGTAGGGAGAATGTTGCTAATTACCAGCACTCACTGTCAACTGTTGGGCTATTCTTATCTGATCAAATAATAAGATTTAATAATCTTTATCATACACTTTATAGCACCAATGGTCCAAAAGTGTAAAATGCATTTTTTGCAGTACTATGATGCATATCGTGAACTTCAGATTCATAGTACAGGCACACTAACCACACCCAGCCCAAGAAAGATTAAAAACCAAGACTTTTATTGAGATTACATAATCAAATAGATTCATTTGATTATGATTCCCTGATACAGGAAACAAATGTCCATCTTCTGTGATGTAGTGTAAATACAAGAGAAACTCTGCATATTCCAGTAAAAGATTTGAAATTCCTGGTAATCGTAAATATCAGTGTACTTTCATGTTATTCATCAGTAATTCTATTTTAAGATTCCTTTAATATAACAACTGTTAATGTACTATTGATTAGCTATATAATACACTCCAAGCAGAGAATGAATTTGTAAAAAACAGAGTTAAACTAAACATGTACTATCATCCTGCTTTGGCATTTTTATAAACAAAACAATAATATAATATCAAAGCAAAGCTAGTATCTGAAGGGACTACTTATCTATAAGAGGTTTGCAAACCACAGTACAAACTTTATTATCTCGGGTGTTCAGGGTTTATAACTTGCTATTTCACAATTTTAAAATATTGCAGTTTATTAAAATGCTAATAAAAATTGAGTATCTTCTGAAATACAACATATGTGGACATATACAACCCGAAAAGCAAAAAGATACAAAAATCATTCACTTACAGGTCATACATTTTTGCTGATTAAATATCTCAACTTCCATGTAGTATCACTTAACCAACAGCATGTTAATGCAAAGCATTCATGATTAGAAAATTATGTCTAATTTGAACACAGTGTTCTGAAACAAGAAAATTGTATAATTTATGATGTTTCGTTACTTTCCATGAGGATTTTATTGTATACAATTTCATGTACATCATTCATCATGTAGAATAAAATGAATCTTGTAGCTCTTTAGTTAATGTTTGTACATGTCACTATTTAAATGTATTTTTCTAGGTTTATGTTAGACACATTGTCCCTAGTTTGTAAAGTCTTCAGCTATTTTTACTATTTACACCTACAGAATACATAAATATAAATACTTAAAAATTATACCTTTGGAAATAGGTCACCTTAACAATTTTTAAGTTTATTCTTTATTTTATTGGAAACATTTCAAACAAATGCTCTGAGAAAAGTCTACGAGCTAATGACAAACTACTACAGGATGTTCTGAAAAGAATACAATGCATAAGAAAAGAATGTTACACAAGATAGAGATACAAGATTTAAACATTGCAGTAATGACAATATAAGCTAAGTAAAAAAGTTACAATCCATTGACTAAAACCAAGGAAATAAAAATATGATTTAAGAAATAATACAAAACATAAAAACACAGTTATATGAACAATTTCTAAAAAAAATTAACTTAATCAGTTTGTTTGTTAAATGCCCCCTTTTTTATATATATGACAGATTCTATAAACAGAACGGTGTAACCATAGGAACAAAAATGAGTTCTTCCTATGCTAAAATCTGTGTTGGTTACATTGAAGATTGTATGTTTTGTAACTACATAAATGTCCCCTCAGCCTTATACATTAGGTATACTGATGATGTTTCTGGCAGTTACATAAACTGATGATGACCTTTTTCTTCTATACTTTAAATCCTTTCAGCCATCACTCCAGCACACATCTATCATTTCCCGCCAAACCATCCCATTTCTTGACATAAATATTTTCACTCCAGACATCCTCCATATGTCATAAGAAACACTCTCACATCACAACTCAGGTTACATAAGCTCTGCAGTAAAGACCAAGATTATAATAACAAGTCTGTTGACAAATGTCATAAGAAACACTCTCACATCACAACTCAGGTTACATAAGCTCTGCAGTAAAAACCAAGATTATACTAACAAGTCTGTTGACAAATGTCATAAGAAACACTCTCACATCACAACTCAGGTTACATAAGCTCTGCAGTAAAAACCAAGATTATAATAACAAGTCTGTTAACATATGTCATAAGAAACACTCTGACATCACAACCGAGGTTACATAAGCTCTGCAGTAAAAACCAAGATTATAATAACAGGTCTGTTGACATATGTCATAAGAAACACACTCACATCACAACTCAGGTTACATAAGCTCTGCAGTAAAAACCAAGATTACAATAACAAGTCTGTTAACATATGTCATAAGAAACACTCTCACATCACAACTCAGGTTACATAAGCTCTGCAGTAAAACCAAGATTATAATAACAGGTCTGTTGACATATGTCATAAGAAACACACTCACATCACAACTCAGGTTACATAAGCTCTGCAGTAAAGACCAAGATTACAATAACAAGTCTGTTGAGAAGCTCCATTTGTTTTTGAAAAATGTGGCTACCTTACTAATGTCCTTCACCTCTAAATACAATCTACATACACACATAAGAAATGTTCAAATTCAGAGATTGCCTGGCTTAAATCATCGGTAATTCTAACACTAACACAGAGAATTTACAGATCCCAATGACAAGTCCAACCTCACTTAAACCAACACACTTCTACTGCCATTGACCATAAAAACATTTGCCTTACACGTACATTTCACCCATACATCATTTGACAACTTTCACATTATAAAAAAAGGAGGTACTGTCAGTCACACTTAATAATAAACCTCTGTTGTTGTTGTTTTATAAATGAGACACTAACTTAAAACATATACTTAATCAGTCAAATTTAAAACAACATACAACCATCATTTGATACTCAAATTTGTATGTACAATTATCACAGAAGCAAATGCAACACTTGTCCTTACACTGATCACAGAACACCTAAGGGCCCCAAGTCAACTTATTGTTACTAGCTGTTTCACTATACGTTGTTTAATGTATTGTATTTTTGCCATGTGCTCACTGAATGCGAACGAGAAGACTTACACAGCTTTCCAATTGAGCATTTAAAGATAACTGTTATACAACATTCTTCCTAAAACATCAAAGAATCAAAAAGGATATTTTAAAATGACGTTGTATCAGTCCTTTTGATATTAACAAATACTTCAGCCTTTTATAAATTAAAAATATTTATATATTATATTTTTTTATTCACTTTTTTTTTCTTTATCCCTTTTAATGCTTTTAAAAATTGTTAAAATTATTTCTTTTAATTTTGTTTTTAAACTGTTCATATTAACTGTGTTGTTTTTTTCTAATCATATTTTTATTTCCTTAGTTTAATTCAACAGCTTGTCACTATTTTTTTTGGCTTTGTTATATTATCATTATTAATACTCTTGTTTCTATCTTACATAAAGGCCCGGCATGGCCAGGTGGTTAGGGAGCTTGACTCGCAATCTGCGGGGCGCGGGTTCGAATCCCCGTCCCACCAAACATGCTCGCCCTTTCAGCCGTGGGGGCGTTATAATGTGACGCTCAATCCCACTATTCGTTGGTAAAAGAGTAGCCCAAGAGTTGGCTGATGACTAGCTGTCTTCCCTCTCTAGTCTTACACTGCTAAATTAGGGACGGCTAGCGCAGATAGCCCTCGTGTAGCTTTGTGCGAAATTCAAAACAAACACTTTTACATAACAATCTCGTCTATCGTATTCCATTTAGGACGTCCTTGTCATTAACCAACATGACTGTTTCTGGCTTAAACAAGACCGTTTGCTACAAATATCACCAAGAAAATAAAAAAAATTAAAGTTTTATTTTATCACCCTTCACATATTTCCATTATTACTATTATATATATATATACAACCACACAACACACACAATTCATTCATCACAAACATATTGCACATATTTTTATTAATCTGTTTAATTTTCTTGGATTCATGTACAACCTGTATCAGACATTTCTTTGATAAATGAATGTCCCTATAGGGTAAGTTTGGTGATTTTTATTACATAGTGATAGGTTTTGTAAGAAACACTCACATTCCTGTTCAGTTTTAAAAATGGCAAATGTGTCGTCTACATAGCGGAAGTAAACAGCAGGTCTGGTAACTTTGTTGAATAGTTCTTTTTCATGGAAACCAACGAAAATATTGGCTAAGGCAGTGTTGCGTCATCGAGGTCACGTGACTAGTGTGACGCCACCTATTTTCTAGAAGCATCTTGTTCCTTCGTGAATGCCCTAGCATTTACTAGATATATGTTTTTCTGGTATATAAATAAGATGCTCACAACGTGACGGGATAATGTACTGTGTGTGTAGATAGTGAGTAATTGAACTGCAGTCAGAGAGAGACGTATTGTTGAAGTTAACGTTCGTTTTGTTTTAGCGCGATTGTTGAAAATAAGTGTATCGTGTAGTTGTATTCGGAAAGAATAAACCAGTTTTATTAGAAAGGACTTGTGTCGCTAAAGTTTCGTCGGAACGAAGTTACGGAAAGTTAATTAACAAACGGAGACGTAACAGCAGGTTCAAGAGGAGAACCCATGGCAACTCCGTCAATCTGTTGATACATGATATCTTTAAAGCTGAATTCCACCTGAAGTACAGGACAGTACACATGATGGGATTCTTTCAGTCCTAAAAGTCACAAAACGAACCTTATTGCTACTTTAGTTCATCGGGCTCTAGTTATCTGTTCAAAATTTAAACTAGATTTCGAATTGAAGACAATTAAAACTATTTTACTAG
>NW_013666059.1:100373-103612 GCF_000517525.1 Limulus polyphemus
CACCAAAGTACACCAACATCCGAATATATATATATATATATACAGCACTGGTAACTAAATGTTACAGCTCAAATAAATAACCCATTAAACTTTCAAACCTATGTTATGCAAATATTATGAATTAAATACATACAGATGGTGTTATTTTGACTGTTTTTGTTGTAGATTACTCTATATGATTATATGGTATAAAAATATAAATGTAGATGATCCGCTCCCGGTTGAAACACTAACAATTCAAATCAGAACATGCCTATCGTAAAAGTTGCTGTTATTGTATTTTGAACTAATTGTTTAGTGCAGTAGGTTCATCACCACCACCACAGTGGCCCAGCGTATGTCTGCAGACTTACAACGCATGGAACTGTGTTTCTATATCTGTAGTGGGTAGAGCACAGATAGCCCAATGTGTAGATTTGTGCTTAAATTTAAACAAAACATAGATATTTCTACTGTGGTGACGCTCTTGTAACAACCTAAACTTCGGTTGTGATGCAAGAGTATGGCATAGGGAAACGCTTTTGGGACAGTGTGAAAATCCACAGTTAAGAGAAGCGACGAAGCTCAAACACTAAGTGGGAAGTAACTGGATAAACTCTTCAAAATGTAGGTACCAAATGTCCGTGGAGTTGTGAAGATAACCAGTGAGATCTTATAAAGACTGCCACCATACTGGAGGTACTATCAGTGAAAGTGTTGAGCTGCAGATTTATTGATAGTTAACCTTTAATTATGGAAGTTGGGTTGGAAAAAGTAGGACCGTATCATGTCTTGTCAAATTTACGTAAATTAAATATGTAAGGTTGATTTTGAGCGCATTTACCTGTAGATGTCAAGGTTTATTATAAACTGGCTGGAATACCTGTCCCCTGGACGGAAGTTATGTAAATTAATTATTAATGGTAAAGGTTTATTATATGCTATCTGGAGTACCCGTCTCCTGGACAGAAGTTATGTAAATTCGTGATTAATGAAAAGTTATCTTAGGACGTGAAAAGTTGCTTCCCTTATACGTAATTGTAAAAAACGGCAATAAAAACTGCAAAACACAAAATGTGAAACCGAAAATTTGCAAGTAGCTCCGCAACAAAGCTTCATACCAAATTTGGTGAAGGTGCATCAAAAGGGGGCGAAGTAGGGGTAAAAAACGCCCATAAAAATTGCAAAACTGAAAACTTGTATATATATCTCCCCATGGACCCAATGAACCTTCGTACCAAATTTGGTGAAGATCCATCCACACCCTGCGAAGTAGTTACATGGACATACAACAGACAGTACTATTATATTTATATAGATGTGGACCAATAATAATGTCATTTTACTTAATTAACGTGAATTTTGCTTGTTTAAAGAGAAAGCGAAATGTTGCTGAGCCTTCTAGTTCTATTAAGACAAATACAATGTTGTATTTTGTTTTATATTCTGCTTATAAATAAAAAATTTCAATACCTATAATAAATAAATATTTGCGTTAAATAAAGATATTGGACAAATTAAAGGACCAATCAGGACAATCAGTGGCGCTCAGAAACTATTGTTTCTCTTCATCCCACAGGTGTCGAATATCATGCTGAGATTGGAGGCTTAGGGCCAAGGGTATAAAGCCACATCCAAATAAAACTGCTTCATAATTACGTTAATTTGGCGTTTAGTTTTACAGAATATACTATGATACTTAATAACTGAGATTAACTTTCTGTAATTGGGATACAAGAGAAAAAGAGAGTGTCCTGGGACCGAAATATTAAGCTTTTAAAGGATAATTTTTATTCAAAGTTAAAACTTCGTATATGTAAGAAACCGATAAGCGGCCCTTTTCAGGGCTGGGATCTGAAACTTCGATCCATAGAAATATTATTGTGGGGGTAACGGGAGAAAACCAGTTTCACTAGACAAGCGCCGAATAGCCTACTCACCTAGTGCCCAAACGCTGAAATAAATATTGTTACATCTCTGGTCGTTGGTTAATTTTCGTAGAAATTCTTTCCGAAAAACTTCAGCGATACAAGTCCTTTCTTAAATAAAACTAGTTTATTCTTTCTCAATACAACTTTGCAATACACTTAATTTCCACAGTCAATTTAACTTAAACACAGTTAGACTCAGTTGTCCGTCTCTATCTCTGCCTGTCTGCAATTCAATTAATTATCTCGCTTTATTTGCCTGCTTATATACAGGAATAGAGAGCGTCTATCAATTACTGGTTTATTCGTGATGTTCCCCGATCCTTCTAAATACTCATTAGTGTTACTAGAATCACGTGACTTCCGCTGTCGTAACAATATCATGATTTAGTATACATCAAATTGAGTGTGAATTTCCTACTATTTAGTGGTACTACTTAAAAGAAATTAGATACTAGTGCTAGCTATGTGGTTAATCACATTGATTGCGGACAAGTATCGTTGTCATGCGGTTGGGATTTCGTATAGTTGTGAAAATTCACGTTTAATGGCCTCTTTATAAAATTTATGAATTATTTTCTATTCGGAAAATTTGGAGTGGCTGTATTTGTAAAGTAAAGTCTCGTTTATGTTTATGATATTTAAAAATGTAAACAACATCCTCAAAAGATACGAGTTAAGTTACTTATTAACTCTCTAGTAAATTTCTATTACTCCCATGTGGTCTAGTGGCTAGGATACCTGGCTTTCACCCAGGAGGCCCGGGTTCGATTCCCGGCATGGGAATTAATATTTTCTACTTTATGTGTTATTAAAGGTCTTTTTCATGATTCGTTTATAAAAAGCATCAAATATCCTTTCAACTTTTTATACAAGCGTTTAAAAGTTAATAATTATTAAGGCTGAAAATATAACACAGTGCTTTCGAAAGATGATCCTCTTGTTCGAAGTCAAACATTCCTAGTTTGCCCATGAAGAAGAAAGGTCCGCCTTTCGAAAGCACTCGGGTTATAGAGTATCGTATCTTTGTATTAAACTGATTTCTTGAACCTATGCGTTTTCCTAAGATCATAATTATTATTAAAACATTCATTGTCCCATATTAAAACATTATCTCAATATTTTCTCGCCAGATGGAGCAGCCAATATTTTAAAACGTTAAAAAAAGATACATTATTTTAATCTATATTTTGTCTGGGTAATATAACGAGTACTATCGTATTAAAGGAAGAGCTTTCAAATTACTAGAATTACCGTATTTTTCGGAATATAAGACGCACCCTTATTTTGAAGACAAAGTTTTGGGGGAAAAAAGCTACAGTCGCATTTGTA
>NW_013666059.1:104102-105396 GCF_000517525.1 Limulus polyphemus
TATATATACATATATATTATTCATACCTCGGTGTATAGGACGCAAGCAGATTTGACATCAAATTTGGGGTAAAAAAGTAGCGTCTTATACACCGAAAAATACGGTAGCTACTTTGAACTTTAATCTGTCAGTAAGTGCACTAATATATAATTATAAAAAGCATAGAACTCTAGAGAAAGAATATAATTACCATTTCATATCAAATAATTATCTCTTCTATAGCTTTAGTAATCACTTTTTTTAACATTTGAATGAACAGTGTGGCTCAATTTAAAAAAAAATTAGAATCTAAATTTTGTGTCCGATTGTCTAGGGGATTATGCCTGGTCTTTGGCTTATTGGCAAACATAAATACAAATAATCATAAATTATTTCCGAAACTATACTAGGTTTCCTAGTCTTCTTTAAACATCTTATCTTATGCTCTCAGGTTTCGCATGGCCTCATTGTTTTAACGAAAGACTCACAATCTATGTGTCGCTGAATCGAAACCCGTCGCCGAATATGTTCGCCTTTCAGCTGTGGGGGAATTATAATGTTACAGTCAATCCCACTAGATAGCACTATAATTGATTTAGAAGAAATTCAACAAGCAAACCTTTCTTTTTAACACTCCATAACGCTTTCCACGATTTTAATTTTTCAATCATTAAATATATATGAACTCTAAATTTTCCTGAAAATATAAATGGTCAAACAATAAGTTCATATTCTTTAAACATAAACAAATAAAAAGTTCCATGCTTATATCCTCTGCTGTGTCTTTAAACATCAATTTAGTCGAGACAACCTTCTGTAAATAATACACTTAGTTCCATTGTAATCTGTCTATATTTTATAGATAAAAATCCAGGGTTCCATTCTCTGCGATGGACAGTGTGCAGATACACTGTTTAGCTTTGAAAACAAGCAAACAATTTTTACAGTTACCCTTTTGAAATACAACATTTAAATATACGAAGAGTAACTTTTCCTAAAATCTGTATAAAATTTTCCCCGTCGATTAGAACTAGTGTTACATTACATTTTTATAACAAAAAGGCTTTACGTCGAAGTTTTAGGTTTTCGCATATATTAAGTAATAATTTCTCAAAACAAAGAATTCTGTACATCACTAGAACCGAAAACTTCGTGCTATTTTTGCACATTGTCCTACAGATGGCAGCACGTATATCTGAAGGATAAGTAGAATAAGATGAAAATATTCGTTTTTAAGCACAAAACTACACTGAGTGGTCACAAGTAAATAGACACCTAATTTTTCGTCATTTAACTGATTTATACTAACTAATTT
>NW_013666059.1:106326-114142 GCF_000517525.1 Limulus polyphemus
CGTTGGTAAAAGAGTAGCCCAAGATTTGGCGGTGGGTGGTGATGACTAACTGCCTTCCCTCTAGTCTTTCACTGCTAAATTAGGAACGGCTAGCGCAGATAGCCCTCGTGTAGCTTTGCGCGAAATTCAAAACAAACCTTATTATCTTCAAAACAAAACCTTCATAAGAGAGAGAGAGATTATACACTATATTAGTATCCTCATTACTGTATTAAAAGCAAAACACCGATTTTAAGGTACCTCCACATAAACTAAACATGAAAACCCCCAAAACACCAATTTCAAAATAAATAAATAAAATTATTAAACAGTTAAAGATAAAACAAAAGTCCTAGTAATAAGATAGTCTTTACTTATCTGAGTTTGTAAGAGTCCTTAATAATTCAAAGTCTGGTCATCAACTGATCGAATTCAGAATTTGTTAGTTTGGATGATGGTGCTGTTAGAAAATAAAACGAATATGCAATAAATTTTTGATTTGTAAGATTTTTTTCCCCATTTCCTAATTATCAACATTAATCGTGGTATCACAACAGGTTTTGGCCGTTATTAAAATTATAACAAGTGAAAATCCTTTTTTTTTTCTTGTTTCGGAAAAGCATAATTAATTAAAATAACTTTAATTTCAATACTAAATATTGCTAACTAGAGAGACAAGTGATAAAAACACACTTTTTACCTTTTATTACATAAGTGTATGTTTATTTGTCTCTCAGCTTTCGTTTGTTTGTTTTTAAGTGTAAAGCTTCATAATGAGTTGTCTTCACTGCGAGTATCGAACCCGAGTCTTAGCGCTTACCGTTAAGACACCGGAGAGGGATGATTTTAATACAAAGGATGAGATGTTTTAAGAAATGTCTCTAACAGAAACCTGTAAAAAATGGCAGTCTTTAATTTCATTCTTTGATCATTTACATCTATCCTCCAATGACAATCGAAATCTTTACACGATGATTATCTATTTGGTCGACTTATTTTACTAAGCCATTTAATTGAACGAGAACCCCCCCCCCCCCAGTGGCACACCGGCATGTCTGCGGACTGATACCGCTAGAAACCGGGTTTCGATACCCGTGGTGGGCAGAGCACAGATAGCCAATTGTTTAGCTTTGTGCTTAATAACAAACAAACAAACAACTGAACAAGAACATTTAACGAGCTAAACGGTCAGGTCAGAAGCCCATGTGTTTCAGGCATAGCCGTTCCTAATTTGGAACTGCGGACAAGAGCGAAAGTAACTAACCGGTCGACAGAACCGCCGCCTGAAACGGCTTCTCATAACCAAATAATGGGATTGACTGTCTCTCTTATAACTCTCAGAGACCCCTGTGATTCAGGCATAGCCATTCCTAATTTGGAACTGCGAACCAGAGCGAAGGTAACTAACCGGTCGACAGAAACGCCGCCTGAAACGGCTTCTCATAACCAAATAATGGGATTGACCGTCTCTCTTATAACTTTCCCACAGGGAATCGTATTTGGTAACACCACGTCCCGAATCCAAGAACTATGGATCCCCAATCCACTATTTTAACCAATAGGCCGTACTCGGGCCAAATTCACAATTATTATATGTAACTATTTTGTAAAGTTTATCCTGCCCAGGCTAGAAATCCACGGATATGAAAAACACGTTTCTTCTTGTTTTAGAAGTAAGCCATTAACCCAATAAACACATTATATATGATGTAGTGGTATGGCTTAGTAATAAAATCATACTCAACCATCTTAATCAATCTTCCATGCAATTCAAACAATAACTTATCACGTACTTTATACGTGAAGCTTCTCGAGGAAAAGCGTTGATAACTAAAATCAGTTTTTGTTTGTGCTGTTTTACACAGAAGAGTGAAAGCGTTGTTAACTAGTATCAGTTTTTGTTTGTGCTATTTTACATAGAAGAGTGAAAGCGTTGTTAACTAGCATCAGTTTTTGTTTGTGCTATTTTACATAGAAGAGAGAAAACGTTATTAAATAGCACCAGTTTTTGTTTGTGCTGTTTTACATAGAAGAGTGAAAGCGTTGTTAACTAGCATCAGTTTTTGTTTGTGCTATTTTACATAGAAGAGAGAAAACGTTATTAAATAGCACCAGTTTTTGTTTGTGCTGTTTTACATAGAAGAGTGAAAGCGTAGTTAACTAACATCAGTTTTTGTTTGTGCTATTTTACATAGAAGTGTAAAAAAACGAGAATATTTGAATAAAAATTGTATATTGTTCAACTACAGAAAATTGATAGAATTTGTATTCAGTTAGACCAAATGAAGCATGTCAGGTAAACACTGCTAACTTAACTTACACGAGTTATTGATTTACATGGCAGAGTAAAGGCAAACTGTAGGATTAATGAATATTTATATATAAATAAAATGAAGCAATCTATTGAGAAAGAGCACGTGAAATAACCCTGCAAAATATTTAATTACTAAATAAAGTCGCGCGAGATGAAACTCGTGCACGTGTCAAATTAAGGCACGTGAATTTGTTATATATATAAATGTGCTGCCAAACATACCGCATTTGTTCTGAATAATGCCTCCAATCAGAGATGCACGCTAACAAGTAGATTCTGACTTTTTGGTATTCCGAGGATGAACCAGAGTTATCCTACTCTCGCGGATGGATCTATAAATGCGGAAGGATAAGTGTAGTGATTTGTCACTCGTGGAATACAAGAGATGAGACACAGCGTGAAGTTGAAATAAAACGAATATTTATTGGTTGATGAAAAAGTAAATAATAAAAGCTGGTCGCCTAGTGAGAGTAATGTGAGTTAAAATACAAAAATATAAATAATAAAAAAGTGATTTAAATAAACTGTATTTGATAATTGACGAAGAAGATAAAAATTATATTAAAACTTGATGTCATCCTCAAACCGTGTGTGTTTTTCTTTATAGCAAGACCCACATGTGGCCGTCACTTCCAAACACATTGAAACAGTTCTCTGTAACTTATTAGCCCCCCAGTGGCACAGCGGTATGTTTGCGGACTTACAACGCTAGAATCCGGGTTGCGATACCCGTGGTGGGCAGAGCTCAGATAGCCCATTGTATAGCTTTGTGCTTAATTACAAACAAACAAACTGTAACTTATTCTCAAGATTCCAAATGACAAGTTTTAGATCGAGAACACTCGTGTTTAACCATTATCGAGGTTGGTGTTCCAGCCCATGTAAAATAAAACATTCGTGGGTTGCAGGTTACCAAGCCCCCAAAGAATTCGTTCGCACGAGTCACATTCGATGTAGTAAATTCACAGTGAATTTGTTAAAAATATATAATTTCCATTATTTTCTTTTTTAAATTTTTTTAAAAGAGAACGTTTGTTATATTCTATCATTATTTTTTAGGCAACCTGAGCGTTGTATTTGGCGCAATATCAATTTCCAGACATGATAAATGAGCTCATGCGCAGTAGGTCTGACCATCAGCGGTTTCCACACTTACGATAACACATAATCACTAATACACGTGAATTCATGTGCACATCTGCTCAAAACATTGTACCACTAACCTAATTATGTGGTGTGACTCTGTACTTGTATTCAATGAATTACCGCGCAAAGCATGCTGGGTGAGTAACGTAACACGTTTGAGAAATGCCCCTATTCATTTGCCGTGTGTGTAGAATGTGTATTGTAACATCCTGGAACACGAACGAATTTTCATTCGGAGACTTTTGATGAAATAATTTTCCGGCGTTTCACCTACATTCTGCAGTACACAGAACAAGGTTATATACACATCAGTGTACGATACAAATGGGGCAACGTTTCTTTTCCAGATAACTGTAGTGCCGTTTATTTTCTTTAATTGGACAAAGCTAGGGCACCCTTGTTATCACATCTTCTCGTGATTTCAACACATCGTATCAGATGAACCAGAGATGGTTAAAAAAATCATTTATATAAAGTACATTGGAACTCTTAGTGGTTCTTTGATTGCCTTGAAGAAGGTCTCAAGGGTGCTCTCAGGGCATAAAGAATGGCGTACAGCTAGAAAGGAAAACTTTGTTCTGGACATAAAGCTACAAGAAAAAAAAAGAAGATATATTTCACCAAACGAAAGTACAAAGTTCACGTATCGAGGAACAAAAAGAAAAGAAAAAGAACGAAATAATTAAATCTTGTGGTCCCAATATACTTTGCGATGCTTAAAGATAATGTCTACTGCAATAAGCACGATAGCTATACAATATTGTTGAAAAACAACACTAATTGTTGACCAGCTTATCTTCATTTCATTCCATAAATGATAAACTTGTATTCGATATTTCAAAAATGTTTGGTTTCAGATATTTTCGCAAAGCTACACAATAATGTGCTAGCCGTCCCTACTTTTGAGCTAATAGACTAAAAGGAAGGCAGCTACTCGACAGCATCCACCAGCAACTTTTGGGCTACTCTAATCGAATAGTGGGATTTAACTGTTGCTCTTATAACGATTTGTTTTGGCGGTAATGGGGCATGAACCATATACTCACTAATCCACAGGCCAGCATGCTAACTACTAGGCTACGCCCAGCCCTTGTATATTGCTTTCGAAAGACTAAATGCATAGAATAAGCACTTAAATCCTATGGTATTTAAGCCGAATTTTTCTTACTCTGATACTTTGCTAAATATCAAACATCGATATAAAAACTCTAATTTCTTCCTTTTTAAAGTTGTACTTTTTTATATCTATGTACTGCATGACTTTAAAATTAAGAAACATAGTATATATATTCAAAAACTGTACTCTGAGAAAAAATAAGATAACTTTTATAATTTTTTAAAGCAAACCCGCATTGGACTATCTGCTTTGTCCACCGCGGGAAATCGAACCTCGGATTTTAGCGCTGTAAGTCTATAGACTTACTGCTATCCCACCTGAGGACCACTTAGACTATCTGCTTTGTCCACCGCGGGAAATCGAACCCCGGATTTTAGCGCTGTAAGTCTATAGACTTACTGCTGTCCCACCTGAGGACCACTTAGACTATCTGCTTTGTCTACCGCGGGAATCGAACCTCGGATTTTAGCGCTGTAAGTCTATAGACTTATTGCTGTCCCACTTGAGGACCACTTATATTTTATAAAGTAACGTAACAATTTGGTCCTCTTTTTATATTTATGTTGCTGCTTGTTTCAGTTGCAATAAAAAAGGTGGCCAGTTATCCCCCAGTTTTACACACCGGTTCACTACATCTTTACAAGGTTTACTCTTTTTTTTATCTATACCACAGCTTTACACGGCTGAACTCTTTATTCTAACTTGGCTCCTTTTTACATGTAAAGTATATTTTGATCAGGTACAAAATGTCCAGACATAACTTGAAAAATAAAATATAGCAAGACGGCGACACCATAGAAGAATATGGCACGTTAGAGAGTAGACTTGTCAACCTTTTGTTGGTTTGTTAATCTTTCATTTCCTACAGTCTGCGGTCTTACAACGATAGAAACCGGGTTTCGATACCCGCGGTGGAGAGAACAGATAGCCCATTGTGTATCTTTATGTTTAACTTCAAACAGCAACAAATCCTACAGTCTGCTTTATACAAATATATAAGTTCAATGCATCTGTTCTTTCGCAGAATTCATGGGTTTCTTACATCGGCGTCCAGAAAGCCGGATTATCAACTCGCAAGAAAAGAAAAGAAGGTGGAAATTGTTGTCAATAACCTTTTGGCATTATTGTCAGAGAGAGATATTCCGAGGTGATATGAGGAAAACAAATAAAACACACTACAGCGTGTGTTTATTTTGGACTCCTGAAAAATGAGATATAAGCTTTTTCTTATTATCGGCGTCTTTAGTTTAATTGGGATTCATTTCAAGATCTCTTTGCGAAACTTTTTATTTCAGCTTGAAGTGTTTGCTCCGATTACACGAAACATAGAGGTTGTAATTAAATTTAATCTGATCCACTGTTAACCGATTTTTAAATTTGACATGAACCTAACACTGTTCTCCTACGTAGTATTTTATTATAAATATTTTGTTAAGCTTTCTGAAATATATTTTGTACGTGATAATCTGTGAATGTGAAAAAATATATTCTATATTAAACAAACGACACTGTATAGGCTTTAGTCATTCTTAACGTGTTTATATATTTCAAATCAGAGTATCATTGTCGCCCACCAGTAGCACAGCGGTATGTCTGCGGACTTCCAACGATAGAATCCGGGTTTCGATACCCCTGGTGGGCAGAGCATAGTGTAGCTTTGTGCTTAATTACAAACAAAATTATCAATGTTTTTACAATGTATCTTCCACGAACCTCAAATTAAGCCTAAAACATTCAACAATAAAGAAATAACTACTAACAGACGATCGATAAAAATGTTTTAAATACTTTTCTTTTTACCCCTTGAGAGTAATCCTCTTTATTCTTAGATCCTTCTGTCAAAGAAGACTGGAATCGCTCGAAAAATCCAAAAACTAAAGCGCATAGTATTATTTTTTTTTTACTTTACTTTTCATTCTAAACATTGAAATCCCTCTTTTAACAACTTCTTATGAAGACACGATAAGTCTTAGATTTTAATTCTCCTTTGAAACATTTCATTGAGATTTTATATTTTAATTGATCGGTATTTTGAAAGTGTCGAATAATCTTATTGGTCGATTATATCTCTCCTTTCCAGAACGAACTTTATCGTCACTAACTTTAAATCTTCAAACCTAAGCTATTTCACATTTCACAGAGTCGATGATTATTGTACTCTTGTCCCCGAGGATTTTAGCAATAACGAACACTGTGATCACGTGACATTTTGACTAAAAGCAAGACAATCAACTCTTGTAGAAAGTCTCACATAATGAAATTTTTATTTCTATTTATTTCGCGAATGAAGCATTTTTCCGGGTATTTTAAAGTCTAAAAGAAGTCTTTAATTTTTTTATTTTAAAATATCACATACACGTGCGTGTGGCGAGAAGAAATTATTGATATATATATATATTATATATTTATTGCTCACTTGTACTTAATACAAGTTATTCCGTTATTCTCGTATTAATTCAGTGTTCGTTTTTTATTATTTACTGGAAATATTATTTCTTAAAGACACTGATTTAATTAACAGTAAATAATTAACACCTGTTGCTGTGACTTTTGGATCTCGAGATATATTTTATATTAAAACTTTTATAAATATGTATATAAACAATTGTTCAGCGTCAATTGTCTGGAAGTAGCCGAGAGAAGGGAAATTTTGTGTATTGTTTTTCTTTTGAAGGAGGAGAACAAATTTTTGATACGCAAGTTTTTAATTTAATCATTCTGTAATACACATTGCCCTTCGTTTATGAAGGGTAAAATTTTTTAATACACACTGACCTTCGCTTATGAAGGGTAACATTCTGTAATGCACATTACTATTCGTTATTGAAGGGTAACATTCTGTAATACACATTACTCTTCGTAAATGAAGGGTATCATTCTGTAATACACATTGCCCTTCGTTTATGAAGGGTAAAATTTTTTAATACACACTGACCTTCGCTTATGAAGGGTAACATTCTGTAATGCACATTACTATTCGTTATTGAAGGGTAACATTCTGTAACACACATTACTATTCGTTAATGAAGGGTAACATTTATTATCCTACCTAGAGAGAAACAAGTATTCATTAAAGAAAAAAAAAATCTGACAAAAAATGACCCTTCATTAACGAATAGTGATGAGTATTACACAATATCACCCTTCATTACCGAAGAGTAATGTGTATTACAGAATGTTACCCTTCATTAGTGAATAGTGATGAGTATTACACATCATCACCCTTCATTACCGAAGAGTAATGTGTATTATAGAATGTT
>NW_013666059.1:115142-116174 GCF_000517525.1 Limulus polyphemus
ACCCTTCATTAGTGAATAGTGATGAGTATTACACATCATCACCCTTCATTACCGAAGAGTAATGTGTATTACAGAATGTTACCCTTCAGAAACGAAGAGTGATATAGATAATTCTGCTCAAGAGACAGTGTAGACTTCATATTAATAACGCAATCTAATGATAACACTGAATTTTATAAAGATTTTCAAATGACTATCTTCTTTTGTTTGGTTTACAGTATTTTTTTGTTTGTTTTCTCTAGATAAGGAACGGCAAAGAAAAGAACATTTAAGACTTTAATTATGTTTATAAGAGTATTGTTTGGTACCCATTAAGTATAAAGTTTCACAAAAATCAATTATATTTAGATAGAGTTTCAGTTTTTATCTTAAAGGGACAAAGCTCAGCAGTTGGCTCTAGTCTTATATTGTTTAATATAGAAAATTACATGTTAAGTAATACCATCTCTCTTGTAATATCAAAATAATACAGAATTTCATTTCGTCAATCAGAATGATGTAAATACCGACGGAAATGATATTTGCACTCAACTTTTGCCATGATTCTAATCAATGTTTTATTCACTAAAAACAGCTCTTCGGCAATGTTGAAACGAAGCGAAAACAAACAAACAAAACCTCTAGATTGTAAATAACTTGATCTGGGTAAAATGTTTAGGATTGATGGAATATTAAACAGAAGACAAAGAATGGGAAATTCTATCTTGGATTTGTAAACGCATAATAAGAAAAATGGACGCGAATATACTTAAATTATAGAAATATTTACAGGATTCTCAACATTTCTTCTTTTAACGTATATATGACATAACTATGCTTTAGCTTACTTTTGTTTTGTTTTTGTTTGTTTTTAAGTTAAGCACAAAGCTACACAATGGGCTATCTGTGCTCTGCCCACCACGGGTATCGAAACCCGGATTCTAGCGTTGTAAGTCCGCAGACATACCGCTGTGCTACTGGGGGGCTCAAAGTGGACAGTCAGGCAACTCGAATAGTAACAGATGGGTTATTGCATTCAGAAGTTTGGGTTTA
>NW_013666059.1:117188-119649 GCF_000517525.1 Limulus polyphemus
TTCGTTTTTCTACGTCGTTTTATAGCGTAGAAAAAAAAAAACTTGCCAGGTTTCGCAACTGAATTACAATTGTTTTCGTGCATAATATACTGTCAAACCAGCATTAGAGACGTTTCTGGATTCTATACAGACAATCTTACATATCTAAATCATTATTTGACCAAAGTCTGTGTGTGTGTGTGTTGGATTGTTCGTCACCAAACCTGACAAGTACCCTCAGGCCCTCTCCAAGGATTAGCATCAGGGGTTGGAGTCTGAACCCCTATATCACTCCCGGGGGCCTCTATGTCTTCCCCTTGCGTTGAATGGGAGAGTCAACTAGTAAGAAATTCATCACGAAATACAAAGTCATTGTCTTAGCTATGATTTCTTATATAATCTGAAAAAAACATTTTAATCTCAACGTTGAACCTAATAACAGAAATACAGTAGGGTAGCACAGTGGTTTAATTTTGTAGACACTTATGAAATAAGACAACTTTATATGGTGCAGACATTGGTGGGTGTCGTATAATATGTTGTATTCTCTTGACCTGGAGTTCGACACGATGATGAGGGCATTGTTAGGGGTCATATGATTATTCGCCTACTCATGACCTAGAGTTCTAGACTATGATGTAGGCATTGGTGGGTGTCGTATAATTTATCATCTTCTCATGACCTAGAGTCTCCTAAACAATGATGCAGGCACTGACGGGTGTTGCATAATTTATTGTCTTCTCTTGTCCTGGAGTTCTAGACTATGATGTAGGCATTGGTAAGTGTCGTATAATGTATTATCTTTTTATGACCTAGAGTCCTAGACAATGGCACGACGGTCAGAGAAACCGTTATCACCAAGTGATTCTGAACCTGTTTGCATCAGTTGTGCCACAAATAATGTGTATGATGCACATCACAAGGAACTGAAAACGTTGAAACGTCACACGCTCTAAGGTGTACTGGTCATCGCAACTTCAAACGTTGAAACGTCATACGCTGTACGATGTACCAGTCATCGCATATGAAGACGTTGAAACGTCACACGCTGCACGATGTAAAATCCATCGCAACTGTAGACGTTGCAGTGTATAATGTTTCAACGCCTACAGTTACGATGGTTTGTTAATTAGTTTGTCCGCGAATTAATCTGTCTTTTGGAGCTAACAGGACCAAATTTAGCAGGGCAGGCAGACATTAGATGGCCTGGGTGTTATCCTTATCTATTTGGCGTATAGGGGTACCAAAATGGGCAAAAGCGCTTCAAGGCATGATGGAGGGTTTAGAAGAAAGTTTGTAAAGTCGCTGAACTCGAATCTGCCATAAGATATTATGTTCCTTGCCCCCTCCCTATGTATCCCAGGGGTAAGGTATTCAAAACTGTGTCCATATCCTCACTCAAAAGCTAGCAGGACCAAACCTAGCGATTGTCTTAACGGGCATTTTCTCGGATAAGGATCCCCTAAAGGTAGCGATAGAAGAAATTGTGAATAATGAAGGAGCTAGATCTGTGCACTGGGATGTCTGTGAATCAAGAAGAGAACCTTTGAACCCAGCAGCTGAGCGTGGGTATCTTATGCTAATGATTAGAATACATTGACTCATCAACTGGGTACCCTCGCTGTTATCGACATATATGGCCGTATTGTAGTTGAATATAAATACAATTAATAAGTACTCTCTGATAAAAGCCAGAACTTCATAATGTTTCGATTATCTATAATAATAAAAGGGTGTGTGTGTGTGTGTGTGTTTGTGACCGCCATACCACTAAGAGCAAAAAACCTGAAATTTTGAACCCATACTAAGTGGACCCTGAGGGTGTGCACCTGGGTATTATTACTTATCTTATCCACGAGCGTGTGCGAATGTGTGTGCGCATCTTTTTAATGAGACAAGCTAGCGCAAAACCACATAGAAAAGAAGTGGTTCCTTATATTACAAATAGAAATCGCAGACAGACACACAAACGATAATAATATCACCCTCTCCCCTCCCAACTCCATACATATACCATTCCTTCTACTGACTGTGCATTTCTTGTTGCTGAATTTTGATTATTCTTATGGCCAGACATAGTCTCATGGATAGCGTGTTGGACTGAGGATCGAAAAGTCTAGATTTCGAGGCGTAATTATGTTGAACCCGCTCCGCCCTTTCTTGCTTTTGGTACGTTATAAAAGTGATAGTCAATCCCGTTTCAGTTAAAACCCAAGCAGAGCTCTTGTGACGGCGGATGTTCTGGGTAGTTGCCTTTCTTGTGGTCAGTATTTCAAACTTGGGAACGATTTTACTTAAACCCTTGTATAGTCATACTATGGCTTGCACTTACAATGCCGTTCAGGTTGAAAATTCAAGTTTCAATTATTCTATTTCCACATAATTACCTTATATAGATATTTAGGCCCGGCATAGCCAGGTGGTTAAGGTGCTCGACTCGCAATCTGAGGGTCGCGGGTTCGAATCCTCGTCCCACCAAACA
>NW_013666059.1:119659-126362 GCF_000517525.1 Limulus polyphemus
CACTGCGAAGTTGGGGATGGCTAACGCAGATAGCCCTCGTGTAGCTTTGCGCGAAATTCAAAAAACAAACAAAAACTATAGATATTTAGACTGTTTGCCATAGAGAGAATTTTATAATCCATTAAATCCATTTTTTTTAACTGAACAATATTTCAGGAGATTTGAACTAAAACACAGAGAATTAAAATCATACTAAGACTGCATGGCCGTCAAATAAATTATATCAACATTTAAATACAATATACTGAATAAAATAAAATAAAACATAACGTCTAGTGAGGTTTACATTAATTCTGATAAGTATTGTGAGATAGTATCTTCTATTTTTTATAGTTACGATTGTGTTTATCGTTCATTTATTATTTCCTTCTATCGTTTAGTGTATCTATGAATGTTTAGTTGCATTAAACTACTAATTCACCTTCTAGCTAATCACTTGTATTTTGAGTAAATATGTATGTATGATGAAACTGACACTAGCTTCCTCAGCGGGACGTACAGATATTATTAATATAGCAGAAAGTTATGTAAATTTATGATCACATGAGGTGTACACTCGTGACCTACTCAGTGAATACTCTGCCACAAGCTCCACTAAGATAGAGAGAGAGAGAGAAAGAAAGAGTCACGAGATAGTTAGTGACTTATTGCAGTTTATCACTCAATATTGCTATTAATGTTGAAATAAATTTTTGTGTTGCTGTATTTCTTTGAAATTTGTTGTTGTTGGTTTTTTTTTTCCTGATTCAGTTATTGGAAAAAAATATTGATATTTATAATATATTGTTCGTTAGCATTAGTGTCAAGTCGTGGCCAAGTACGTGTTTATTAAATGTGTTTTGGTGAGTGTTGGATTTATTTCTAAGTGTTGTTATAGTTGAATAAATTGCTTTTTTTGAACCCTGATTGTAGTGGCGTGTTTATTTCAAACCGTTACAGTATTCATATCTGAAATATATGTTTGTCTCGTTTTAATGAACTGTGTATTGGTGGAACTTATTGGGTCCAAAAACATAGTAGTAAAATATGCTAAACTTGCTTCTTTTCTCCTCCTCCCCCTTTTTTTTTTGGTAAAATGATTGTCAGAGAAAGTTCGTAATCGTCAATAATTTATACAACAAATACAAAAATCTCATGTATATTGAAATTGGTTTAAATTTTGCTGTATTATTTTTCTCTTCCTTTTATAACTTAGATATTTTTTCTACGCCTTTTGTTGTTTTCTTATTCAAGTCGATAGTCTTCATTCCTTTATCTGATATCAGAATTATTGTCTGAAAGTAAACTGAAGACTGGTTTTGTTTCGCGGCAAGAAACAAAGAAAGTGACACGTTTCTTAGATGTCGATTTCAAAGCCTAACAAAATACAGGGTTCATGCACGCGCACAGGCTGTATATTTCAGGAACTCGGGATTGAAAGAAAAACGTAGCTTGTCGACTCCTATATATATATCTATATTGGTTCTATAAGACTGTTCACCAAATTTCTCTACCGGAAAACAAGGGCAGTGTGCAACGTTCTTAGGAGACATCGCACGATCTAACTAGAATGTTTTGATGATATATTTTGATATCTAACATTAAAAATGTACAAAAATAAAAGATGCAGTGTTTGTACCACGACATTATATGAATTTGATTTGTCTGTTTGAAGTTAAGCACAAAGCTACACAATGGGCTATCTGTGCTCTGCCCACTACGGGTATCGAAACCCGGTTTCTAGCCTTGTAAGTCCGCAGACATACAGCTGTGCCACTGGGGGCTGATTTATCTGACCTTAGGTGTAAGAATAGTGAATAGGATAGCTAGCAAATACAGCGTTTCTCAACCTTTTTAGTAATACCTAAACTTCAAGAAATTTCTCGCAGCCCACCGCAGAAAATTATAGAAGTATGAAACATATGGCAATGTAGTTTCATAGTTGTTATCCTAGTTTCATGCGCGTGACGTTAATCTGTTGTTAGCATTTTGCGAGATATTTGTAGTTTGCATTATACTTTTTCTGTTTTGCAATATTTTAAAAAATATAATCATCTAATCTTAAGCCTTTTCGCGGCCCACTAGTGGGCCGCGACCCACAGGTTGAGAAACAATGGCCTATCCGATTAAGTGTAGACCAGAACCACTGTTAAATAAGCTAGATCAGCTTCTGCTTACGGTATCAGATTAAGCTATTTGAATTCGTGGTTACGGCACCAGATTAAGGTAGTTCAAATCCTAGTTAGGGTGCTAGATTGAGCTTGTTCAGCTTCTGGTTACGGTGCCAGATTATGTTTTGGTTTCTGCGTGATATCCTTACATTACAGCGGACAGAATTGGTGTACCTTCATCAGGGTGGACAACAATGATGTCGTTTCGTCAGAGTGGACTGCGAATCAAGTTCCAGACCAATATGTTTATGTGAAATAGTTTATGAAATCAACAACAAAAATATAAAGGACAGAAAAACAAAAATAATATATTATATTTTATGGTGAAAGAAATCAAAAACTCCTGACTCACATATCGTATTGCCCCCCAGTGGCACAGCGGTATGTCTACGGACTTACAACGCTAGAAACCGCTAGATCTGTTGTTTATGTTGCTTTTCCTGATAATTAAACTGTTGAAGGAAGTAATTAAGGTGGCTTTTCGCTTCTGGCTAGAATTCAGAATTTATGATTTTTTTCAAGTATTTTTCCTAGATTGCTTGTTTGACTTATGGGCCTGTAATTTTCAAGGTAATTCGCTGGTTTTCTTTCCTTCTGGAAGATAAGAACATCGGGCTGTTTCCAAGCGGTTGGTTTGTATCCTGTTTTTAGAGATAAGATGTATAAAGATGTGAGATGTTCTAATAATCTCAGAGGGCCTTTTTTGAGTAATATATTTTGAATTTTGTCTTGTCCTGGTGGTTTGTTTTTCAACAGTTTTATGTTTTTTTTGTACTTCTGTTACTGTGACTGGTCTGATAAGTTGTTTTATTACGTAGTCGCGTTCCGCTTCTGTTGTTAGTGTCCTTAGTGAAGTGTGGTGTATATATACTACGATTGGTGGTGATATAATTATTTACCATGTACATGAAGTGGTTGTCCATGTTTGAGTCGTCTGGTGTTTCGAATGTTTTTGGAGTTGTTCTTTAAAGGCGTGTGCTTTCTGTTTATTCGTGTATACCAGTTTATTATCATGTTTAAACGTAGAACGAAAATACACGATGGTTTATCGGTTTGGTTCGAATTTCGCGCCAAGCTAGGCGAGGGCTATCTGCGCTAGACGTCCATAATTTAACAGTGTAAGACTAGAGGGAAAGCAGCTAGTCAACTACTCTTTTGCCAACGAATAGTGGGATTGACCGTCATAATATAACACCCCCACATCCGAAAGGTCGAGCATATTCGGAATACCGGGAATTCGAACCCGCGACCCATAATTGCGAGTCGAGCGCCCTAACCACCAGGTTATGCCAGGAGGTAAGTAAATGTGTTTGTTTGTTTTGAATTTCGCGCAAAGCTACACGAGGACTATCTGCGCTAGCCGTCTCTAATTTAGCAGTGTAAGACTAGAGGGAAGGAAGCTAGTCTTCACCACCCACCGCCAACTTTTGGACTACTTTTTTACCAACGAATAGTGGGATTGACCGTCACATTATAACGCCCCCACGGCTGAAAGGGCGAGCATGTTTGGTAGGACAGGGATTCGAACCCGCGACCCTCAGATTGAGAGTCGAGCGCCCTAACCACCTGGCCATGCCGGGCCCTAGGGACAGAAAACACGACCAGTCCACAAGAAACTATTCAACAGTCCATAGTGAAGTTTTACACAAAAAGAAACAAATTTTTATTCTATTTTCTTAGTATGTTTTCAACTATGTAACTACGCTCATAACAACGGCATTGTAAAATAACAGCAGCTTTAAATAGAATATAAAACCATTTGAAATAATTGTACTAAACCAAAGGTGCATGAAAATTAGATCAAATAAAAATCAAATATCTTAAAACCATCTAACCACCTTACATATACGAAAACATCAAACGAATCAAATTGATGTATAGTTTTAAGTGCTCTATATTTAGCTTCAAGCAAATATTAATTGCGGGCAATTAAGCAAAATTACACATAAGTGTTAAGAAATGAAATAGGTATTACCAAAGAAATAAAACTAACTACGACAAAATGAAATTATAAAAGTAGTTCAACTGGTATTAACGGGAGACTACAACAGTACGCGAAACGACACAATTACTAACAGTTTATTGGTTGAGTCATTGCCAGAAGTCGGGTGCTGTGTAAATGTTAAATCGGTGTTTCCATGTTTAACTTGTGTTAGGAGTTCCCGAATCCAGTCAACAAGTACGAAGGACCTTTGTCCGGAGTAAGTAAAGCATACTGGATTTAAAGCATTAAATATATAATATAAAACAGTAAGATGTAGCTATTACTGTCTGACGTCAAAAGTGTATTGTTCTGACGTCAAGCTACTAAACGTATTGTTAATCAAATACGTCACTCATTGTCACCCATTTAAGTAGCTAGCTCTATTTTAGTGATGTTTACATATTATTATTCAGTGTATCAACAGACCTTTGAAATCTGTCAACAAAAAAATCAAAAACCTTTCAATTATTTGTAAACAAGATAGTAAATTGAAGTAATTTTTTTATCCAAGCGAAGTATGAAAAACTAATTAATATTAAAAAAGTATAATTAGAACTGATCGGACGATATATATATAGGTACTCGAACAAAAGAATATTTTGATCGTATAGCGCCATCATTAAACACCGTACAGATGATGGAGCATGCGCAACAAACATTAGACTAGGAAAAACAATTTTTGGAAGCGAGAAATAAAGAGATAATGAAAACAGATACACAGAGCTCTTCTGCTCTTCGACGTAGGAAAATAGCAATTTTAAGTATCAAGTTGTTTAGAACAATCGGTTTTATTTATTTGTAATCTATATTATACAAAATAGTAACATCATAAAATAAAAATATATGAAAATTTAAACATTCTATTAAACGTAAGGTTTGTTTGTTCACCTTAACGGGACGTTATGCACAAAATGATATATACGAATGACAAGGTCGGAGACTTCTATGGTTCATGCACAGCGGTCCTGTTCATAATTTTGAATTGCGAACCAGTGGGATGGCAACCAGGCGACAGAGCCTTCCGCCTAAGGTGGCTACCGTTAACCGAATAGAGGGATTGACTATCACCTTATATACGCATACAGTGAAAAAAAAAGTGTTGGGTGGCTCCACGTCTGGAATCTGAGAAACTGGGATCTCCAATCCGATAAGCTACCACTAGGATACGCTTGGGCCTTAGATGGTAAAGTTTGTAAAATTCTAAAGAAACCTATGAGATTTTAACAGAAAAGCATGGGAATCTAAACCATTCATGTCCAACTATTAAAGTTTTGTAACAATGTACTTCTAAGATTCATTCACACACACACACACACATATATATATATATATATCCTTAAAGTAGATGTAGAAAAAAATATGCAATCAGAAAATTATAATAATAATAAAACGTACTTACATAAACATGGCACTTCTAGTAGCAAGATGTCAGGCTTCAGCAACAATGGTTAAGCTCCAACCAATCAAAATTAGTTGATTGCGAAAGGGTGTGGGGTACAACCTCCGAGTTCAGAGTGACCCTAGACTCAGGAGTATTGAGTGGAGGTCACCAGGATAGTGATTAGCAAGTTAAGGACTCAGTGTTAAGTGAATGAACTCGCCAAGTCCGGTATGATATGGTGAATGTGTGTGTGGAAAAGGGGTGGGTTTCCTAGTAAACATATTATATCTAGATATGATATCTGGTCCTTTTCCCGAAGCCACCCAGCAAACAATACTCTTCATTCATATGGCTGAAAGGACAACCTCTGGAAATCAAAGTTCTAACAAGGCCTGGAACTATGTTGGATGACTGTAATAATAGTTGATCTGAGCTTTAATAGCGTAATTTTGGGTATGGCTGTTTTGTGAATGTGAAATGCAAATATCTCGCATCTCACTGGAAAATTTAAGTCTGTGTCCCTGATATTCAACATGAGCCCCAAGAATCAACCGAACAATTGGAAAATAGGGTTCATTTCAGTGAGAATCTCGTCTGGTTTTGATTACTGACACCCAGAAGTTTCTTTTAGATAACCCAAAATCAGCCAACACAGTTTTTGAGCACTGAGCAACTACATTGTAGCAGCAATATGGAGGCTTATAGAGGCCACCAGGTTCAGGCTGATACCAAGTCATTAGAACCACAGAACTGTGAAAAATGTAGATGAATGACTTTACCATTGTCTGGTTGTTGAGACTAGAAGAAAACAGTCAAGACATCCGGTGCTGATGAGCATAAAAGGGATGACGCAAGAAGCTTATAGGACCAATAGCAAGTACTAGAAGTACAGAATGTGGTGTTGTACCAGATAATTTTGAGAAATGAAAGGAAAATACACCGATTCTACAGTTTGTTACCCCCTTTAATATAAGACTAAGTACCCTAGAAATAATCCATAATGCAAGACTCGGCGGTTATCAAAATGTATGAATTGCTTGGCTGAAGTGAAAACCAGGTAGTGCAATACTGTCCCACTTATCCACATTCCAAGCTTAAACTAGGTAGTGCAATACTGTCCAACTTATCCACATTCCAAGCTTAAACTAGGTAGTGCAATACTGTTCCACTTATCCACATTCCAAGATT
>NW_013666059.1:127249-128820 GCF_000517525.1 Limulus polyphemus
GGGAGGGAGGGGGGCTAAACAAAGAGACCCGAAACATATAAGCTTTAGAAATGAGAAAGAAATAAGACTATGAGAAAATGTTAAAAATGCAAAATAGTTTAAACCTAGTGTGCCAGAAATTTTCCATTGGCAGTCAGACTTAATATGTCCTTTTGTGTGAAAGAAATCATGCATTACACATGCCAATTCTTTCGGATTGTTGAGCTGACTTCTGGTTGAAATTTATCATCTTGAGTGGATTTATTAACATTATATTAACTGCAAATCTTACAAAAGGTTGAGTGAAAAAAGGTTTACATTAGTTAGAAAATATTCTAGAGAGAGGTGTGGGGTTTACAAACTGTAATGAGCCGCGAAAATAACAAGTTCCTGTCGTCGGGTGGGCTAAGTATTAACAATGTAGCAGATGTCGTGTGGTGCATTAGTCAGATCTTTTCAACTCACGAGCAGACTTTTGGCTGGTTTATATCACTATGCACTAATTAAAAATTAATATTACAGAAATATGGGCCAATATGTTTGGCATGGGAAAAGCTATTTTTATCTGGGAACACTCCACGTCAAAATAAGATGGAAACTGATGACATTTAATGAGTCAAGAAAACCCTGTATGATAAATAGATTGAACATTTGGTTGGTGGTAGACATGTTTGGCATGGGAAAAGTGTACATTGCTGATCTAAAGCAATACGAATCCGAAGATAATAATGAAGAGGTTGGAATTAGTTTCAAAAGGTCAGAAGTTGATAATAAATCATGAGAAAGTGGTACATAAGTGAATATTAATGTGGTAAGTGAAGTTTAAAGTGGATTGGTGGATTGATTTTGAAGTTTAAAGTGGATTGATTTTGAAGTTTAAAGTGGATTGGTGGATTGATATTGAAGTTTAAAGTGGATTGGTGGATTGATCTGCTTAAACGTGGGTTCCATAAGGACGGGTCTTGCACGTTTATTTTAGTCTATGAATATTTTTGGCGTGAATTCTTTAACATTTTTGTTTTTTGTGGCCGGAATCTCTCGAGATTTCTAAATCAAATTTAGCGGGAAGCAAAAAGAACAGACATCAGCAAAGGGATAAATGAAAGTTTTTATAAGTATTGAACGAATTGTCCTCCGAAGTAAATACTCTGAAACATAATTGTTATACTTTGGTTTGAAAGTTATTTTTAACGTTACTGGTAATTGTTTGTTATGGATTTCATAACACCTAACCACCTGGCCATGCCGGGCATACTGGTTTGTTTGTTTTAAATTTCGCGCAAAGCTATACAAGGGCTATCTGCGCTAGCCGTCCCTAATTTAGCAGTGTAAGACTAGAGGGGAGGCAGCTAGTCATCATCATCCACCGCCAACTCTTGGGTTACTCTTATACCAACGAATAGTGGGATTGACCGTCACTTATAACGCCCCCACGGCTGAAAGGGCGAGCATGTTTGGTGTGACAAGGAACCCGCGACCCTCAGATTGCGAGTCGAGCGCCCTAACCACCTGGCCATGCCGGGTCCTACTAGTAATTGAAGCAACACATAGTTAGAAATATGAGGCTGTAATTTCCATATTGGGAAATATTA
>NW_013666059.1:129100-130153 GCF_000517525.1 Limulus polyphemus
TGTGACGGGGATTCGAACTCGCGACCCTCAGATTGCGAGTCGAGGATTCTAGCGTTGTAAGTCCGCAGACATATCGCTGTGCCGCGGGGGGGGGGGGGCTGTTAGAGATGAAGAAAGTCGACATGCTTCTTGAATGTGTAAATAAAACAAAACAAAATATGGATATGAAACTTTGAGAACTTTTTTATCTATTTTTCTATTTTAGGTGAAGGCACTCTATAATCTGGTTTTGTTTTATTTTATTGAAACACAAGTAAGAGACCTAAACCCTGTTTCCTCAATCTTATATTTTAGTATTCCTCAATTAGAGTAGCCCAACATTTGTTTTATTTTATTGAAACACGGGTAAGAGACCTAAACCCTGTTTCCTCAATCTTATATTTTAGTATTCCTCAATTAGAGTAGCCCAACATTTGTTTTATTTTATTGAAACACGAGTAAGAGACCTAAACCCTGTTTCCTCAATCTTATATTTTAGTATTCCTCAGTTAGAGTAGCCCAACATTTGGCGGTGGGTGTTGTTTATTAACTGCCTTCTGTCTAGACTATAAGTTAAAAATTTGGAACGGTTAGCGCAGATACTTGATGTGTCGCATTGCGTGAATTTTTAAGTAGAACTCAAGGTTTTGTTGCCTTTTTCTCCGTAGTACCTCCCACCCCTGGTGGCTCGACTGTAAGTCTGAGGAATTATAACGCTAAAATCGGGCTTAGATAACCACAGTGGGCAGGGTCACAGATAGCCCATTATGTGCCTTTGTGTTTAACAACAAACAAATCCTTCGTATAAACAAAAATGGTTAGACAAAAATGTTAACTCCTACTACAAACAGCTGCCATTGCTTTATTTTATACACTGTTTTGTATTGTTACGTCTCCGTTCGTTAATTAACTTTCCGTAACTTCGTTCCGACGAAACTTAAGCGACACAAGTCTTTACTTAATAAAACTGGTTTATTCTTTCCGAATTTAACTTAACCGATACACACTCAACTTCAACAATCGCGCTAAACAAACGCTATAGCAACGAACGTCAATAATACTCTGACCGCAGAT
>NW_013666059.1:131078-143767 GCF_000517525.1 Limulus polyphemus
TGAACATTCGCCAAAGTACATGATAGTTCTAGAAACGTTGCGTCATAGTAGTCATGTGACTCACTGACGCAACAGTATCTTCTCAGATATAACATAACGTTTTGGGACAACATGGGACCTATTGGTTCATCTCATCTGTTTCATTATCTAAACTAAACTAAAACTATTAATAAATAAATTTTAAAAAATCTTAAAGCCAGCTCTTATCATTCACATACTTATAAAACTTTCTCTTAAACTCATTTAAATTTATTGCCTCCACAACATCCGAAGGCAACCCACTCCAAGGGCCAACCACCCTATTAGAAAAATAAAACTGTCTTAGCTGAAGATCACTTCTACCTTGCCAAAAGTTATACTTGTGTTCCCTAGTTCTTCTATTCTCTCTGTTAAATATGAAAAAAGATGATGCATCAACACTATCAGTTCCCTTTACAATCTTAAACACCTGAATCAGATCCCCCCTAACTCTTCTTTTTTCAAGAGAAAACAATCCCCATCCCACGCATCATTCTACTAACCTTTCTCTGAACCCTCTCCAACAATTTAATGTCTTTCCTAAGGTATGGAACCCAAGACTGAACACAATATTCCAAATATGGAGCTTCGTTTTCTATTTTACTCTTCAAGATTCCGTTCCAAAACAATTAATCACATGTTATTATTTTTACTATTTTTAAATCCATCAAAAAATACTACTCACTTTTTCTTTATATACCCTATCCTTTCTGTATATTCTCTTGTCCGGATAGTTCTCACATAAACCCATTCCGGGACCAAGAAGGTTAGCTTGTTGGATTGTCAGTTATTCTGAACGATGAGCAAGCTTAATTCAAATAATAGAAAGAAAGAAATGAATAAAAGATAATAAAAAAGCAATTTGGTGTTAAATAAATAACATAATGTTAAAAAGTCCTAACCCTAATGAATTGATATTATTTGGTATTTCTTTACATCTTTTGTTTTTTAGAACAAACCTAATGAGCGAAAAGTTGGGAATAAAACGGGCTGATTATGGTCAGAGTATAAAAAAGGTCGAATTAATCCTGCTTTTAATCCAAACTTGTTTCGAATTACAAAGACAACAAGTGGAACACATTCTGTAAAGTTCTTAGTTGAAGTGGCTATGGTTCCAGAGTTTTCGAACACCCTATTTTTCGAGTATTTTTATGGCATCTAATATATATATAAAATCTTCAAAAAAATGCTGACCATATTCTATTACTCTTCCTACTTATAAACATCTTTAGAAATCAACGTCGATAGTAAAGGTAAAGACAAAAGATGAATAATTAAGGACGCTGAAATAGTGGACATAGACGTTCTATTTTCCTACTGCTCTGCCCATATTCGATTTTGATCGACATTATTATATTGTTACGTCTCTGGTCGTTTGTTAATTTCCCGTAGAAATTCTTTCCGAGAAACTTCAGCGATACAAGTCCTTTCTTAATTAAAACTAGTTTATTCTTTCTCGAAACAACTTTGCAATACACAGAATTTCCACAGCCACTTTAAACTTGACTAGTTTTATGAACACAAGCTATAAATCACAGTGATTCACACACTTTACTTACGGCTTGACTCGATTATCTCTATCTTCAATCTCTCTATCTATATCATTCTGCTTTATTTGCCGGGCTTATATACTAAAAAAGAGGGCGCCTGGAACAGATTAGAGTTGCCAGGACAATTCAAGATCCTTCGAGAATCTCATGACATGTTACCAGAGTCACTTGACTTCCGATGTCGTAACAATGTCATATGAACGACGTAAACAAATATTTCTTTGGGAAATCGTAGTTTTTAGATCATTGTTTCATATCATAATGATCTTCAGTGAATTTTTGCATATTTGTATGCAGCCAAACAAGCATGTTCGTTGAATTCTTGTTTATGTGGATGCAGTCATATAAGCATGTTCGGTGAATTCTTGTTTATGTGGATGCAGTCATATAAACATGTTCGGTGAATTCTTGTTTATGTGGATGCAGTCATATAAGCATGTTCGGTGAATTCTTGTTTATGTGGATGCAGTCATATAAACATGTTCGGTGAATTCTTGTTTATGTGGATGCAGTCATATAAGCATGATAGGTGAATTCTTGTTTATGTAGATGCAGTCATATAAGCATGTTCGGTGAATTCTTGTTTATTTAGATGCAGTCATTTAAGCATGTTCGGTGAATTCTTGTTTATGTAGATGCAGTCATATAAGCATGTTCGGCGAATTCTTCTTTATGTGGATGCAGTCATATAATAAGCACGTTCAGTAAACTCTTATTTATCTAGATACAGTCATTATATGTATGTTCAGTAAACTCTTGTTTATCTTGATACAGTCATATGAGCATGTGCATATTTTAAATGGATTATTATGTGGCCACAAAACAATATATACTACGCTTACTATTATTGTTCTTAACTAAACTGTGTATGAGGTATTGAACTTTACCCTCATTGAGATAGACATGCAATTGTTTATGGTTGAAATGGTTTTAAATAGACAAGTAGACAATGTGAAAACAAAACATACAACAACAAAACAAAGATCATGAACGGTTGCCAGGTGACCGTTGTTGGAGTAATGTTAGTATGTGAAGTTAAAACGAGGGGCTATCTGACACCATCCCTAATTTTGAGCTCCTTAGTGGCACAGCGGTATGTCTTTGGACTTACAACGCTATAAACCGGGTTTCGATACCCGTGGTGGGCATAGCACAGATAGCCCATGGTGTAGCTTTGTGCTTAATTTCAAACAAACCAAACCATACCCTAACTTCGAACTATTGATCAGAAGGAAGACGACCAGCCAACAGCACTCTAACACCCACCATCTGCACTAAAGGGTTGACTGTCATCATTATAACGCACTCACAGCTTAAAGTGTGGAGTATATTTTGTGATACCGCACGGTATTCAAATCCTGAGTCCAAATGCAGAGCTCGCTCTATCAAAGGGCCAATCCGCGCCCGTTAAAATACAACAATAAATAGTTTGAAAATACACACTTGTATAATGTATAATTAGAATTATAACACAGAAAGTTTTTGTCACAGATGTTTGATGTTAAGCGCATAGCTGCGCAAGGCGATATCTGTGCTTGTTTGTTATGGATTTCGCGCAAAGCTACACGAGGGCTATCTGCGCTAGCCGTCCCTAATTTAGCATTGTAAGACTAGAGGGAAGGCAGCTAGTCATCACCACCCACCGCCAACTCTTGGGCTACTCTTTTACCAACGAATAGTGGGATTGACCGTCACATTATAACGCCCCCACGGCTGAAAGGGCGAGCATGTTTGGTGTGACGGGGATTCGAATCAGCGACCCTCAGATTGCGAGTCGAGTGCCCTAACCACATGGCCATACCGGGCCCTATCTATGCTGTGGCCACCCTAGGAATACCACTGTTTTGACAAACATTTGCGAAAACCATATTGGAAACATACCTATGTAAATTTATATGTAAAGATTATGTCAGAGAGATACTTAGTTTAGTAGCACGTACACATTAGAAATATATTCAATTGGAATGATAATATCATTTGAAATTTCAAAATTTGTTTAAAAAATTAATACTGAACGTCTTTAAACGTAATAAAAATTGCATTATTCTTTTAAGAAAACTTGAACATCTGAATAAAAATTCTACGACAGAATATTACATGCTATATTAAGGAGAATATCGTGAAATGTTTATTGTAAGTTTCTAATAAGATTTCAAAGAATAAAAATAATTATCATATATACAGAATTTAAAACTATTCAAGTACAGAGAGCAGAATCTGAGCCGTTTATGTTAGAGCCAGGTGTCCTAGCCGCTAAATCAGTTGTAATACCCTAACATTAATTAAAAAACAAAAACTTGATAATACTTACAATTAATTTACTTCATCTAGTTCCCACCATAACAGTGTTCATGAAAGTTTATAATACAAGTAGAACTTAGACCATAACTATGTCTGTCGTATTTTAGGCCTCGTTAGCACTGAGAATGAACTTTATTTTTTTTATAGAACAAACCAACATTGGGTTATATGATTTGTCTGCAATGGGGAATTGTATCATTGAAAGTCCAGAAATTTATCGCTGTCCTACCGGAGAGACGTAGATATATTATAACATATTCTACTTTGTTTTCACTCATAAGTTCTTAGAATTATGTATTTTTAAAGGAAGTGAACATGTTTAATACAAATAATAATTTTAAAGCAGAATTTAGTATTTTTTGTTGTTTTTTATTGTAACTGCATACGTTACCACACGACATAACAGATTTAAACTTTTTGACAAATAAAGAGAACACGTTTTGTTCCCCCTATGTAAAAAGGTGGACTTGCCTGATGTTGCGCCGACTCAGAACGAGCCTCACGCGTGTATTCAAACGAAAATGGCGACAAGTTACTAGAAGCTCGCCACTATAGCGTAGTCTCGTGCTAGCGGTTGTTGAAGGAGAAATAGGCTGTAGAAGTTGACAGTACTACGTCAGTAATGTGAAACGCAGTCAAAAAACTGCCTAATTATTCCATGAAGGCTAAAAAACGTTACTTTTTAGTTCTTATTAGCTGTGCTTTTCTTTTGTTATGTTATTTCGGTGGGTATCATTTATTGAAAAATGGCGACAAGAAAACCAAAGATTTTAAGCTCACGAAACACAAGGTTCGTGGTTATTTGGATACCCGAGAATTATACAGGGATAAAGACTCGACTACTTCCTCGCGGCTTAGAAGAGAAGAAAGGCGAAGAAGTTCTGACACTCTCACGTGTAGTATGGATACATGTTTTGATTTTTTCCGTTGCCGTAATGACTTTAAAGTGTATATTTACCCAACTAAGGATAGTATATCACCAGCTTACCAAAAAATCTTGAGTATTATTCAAGAATCGAGATTCTATACAGAGGATCCTAGTCAAGCATGCTTGTTTGTTCTTTCTTTAGATACGTTAGACAGAGACCACCTCAGTCCAGACTATGTCAAAAACATAAAGTTAAAGCTGTATCAGCAGGCGAAGTACTGGGACAATGGTAGAAATCATATATTATTTAACCTGTACTCAGGCACGTGGCCTGATTATGTTGAAGATTTGGGCTTCAATGTTGGACAAGCTATGGTAGCAAAGGCAAGCACATCGGTATCAAAATTCAGACCAAATTTTGACGTGTCCATTCCCTTATTTCCCAAACATCACCCCAAAAAAGGTGGTGAGCGTGGTACTTTGACTTCAAATAATTTTCCCGTAAATAAAAGATATACATTAGTATTTAAAGGTAAGAGATACGTGCATGGCATTGGTTCAGAAACGAGGAATTCTTTGCATCATATACATAACAATAAAGATATAATTATTGTTACAACGTGTCGTCATGGGAAGTCATGGAAACAAATGAAAGATGAACGATGCGAGACCGATAATAAGGAATATGACAGGTGAGATTATTTTTAAAAGTTTAAGCCTCCTGGATTGTCTGTTAATATTAGTAATATATAGTATTAAATCTGCTGTGTCGAACTTTGTATTAGCCAGTTACCAATGTTTACTAACTCTTTATTTAGCTTCATAATTTCCACATTTTTACAGCTAAAAGTAAAACAGCACAAGACAACAAAGTCAAGCTTACAAATGATAAATAATTTAGGCTTAAGTTATATTTTTAATTTTATATTGTTTAACTGTATTACCTTGGTTGGGTTTGGGGATGAACCAGTACATTAACTTGTATTGTAATAGTTTTGTTATTTATTTACCCAGTGGTTTTATTGTTTATTGCATACAGAAAACAATTTAACGTTTTATATATTATTATTTTTTATAAAGGCCAGAACTTCAATAGAAGATGATAACAATGTTTTGTTTCTATAATAACTAATATTAAATTATGAACTAAAACAGTAAAGTGTTAAACGAGAGACTCAAATTCTAACCCTCTCTCTCGGTGGCTGAGTAGTAAATCGGAGGGAAAACAACGCTAAAAATCAGGTTTAGATACCCGCGGTTGGTACAGCATACATAACCTGTTGTGTGCTTAATAAGTTTCACGTCACAAGGTAGACGTTCGTTTCAAGATTTACGTAAGTATAATAATCCAAGTTAAGAAAAAAACTATAATTAATTATACTTTTCATAAGACGTTAGTATTAGGCTTATTATTTTTTAACACTGCTTTATTTACCTAGTCCGGTGAAAGAAGCATTCACGCCATAAAAATTGTTCTAGAAAAAACTTTTATTTAGTAATTAGTACAACGTGGGAATATAGCAAAAACTTTTAATGCCTTTTCAAAGGGATTTGCTTTTTAATCTTTATGAGATTTTAGATTTTCTAAAACAAAAAGTTAGGAAAATACTCGATTAAAACGTATACGAATCACTGAAATACAAAATCATATTTTGTATAGACTATGTCTTTAAGTTTCGAGAGGATCTTAGTGCGGGAAATTAGTTAATTCAAAATATAATTTAAAACTAAATTGTATAAAAATCACAATTCAGATCATTTAACGAAGTTGCAGAAGGAATTCAAACCATACAAACGTGTAACGGTTATTGATATTTATATTTCATTAATTATGATAAGTTAGTAAAGAAAAAAAATAAGAAGATGACATATGAAGAGAATCTGACTACATAATGCTTTTTTGACATTAACAAATGACATTGTTAGAAGATTCGCTGATCTCATGATATAATAACGTTATTTTTATGGAGTGTTATTTAACAATTTCTCGTGAGAAAACTAAATGTTGAAGGCATTTCCTATCCCTAGCTTTAACTGGTTCCACGAAATCCGTCCTTTTCTGAGAGACCTTGAGCTAAAGGGAATAGATTTGAAAATGTGACGAATTATTTGAATCTGTTCAGTCAGTCAGGGTTAGAAAAATAGTCCAACATATAGCGCAGAAAAAGAGAAAGCAACAAATAGCCGCTGAATTCTTTGTTAATCAGTCTGGACGAAACTAAATAAGGAAATTTCTCTTTAAATAATTTCTCCATAAAAGTAGGAATGAAATAAAATTTCAAGGTGAACTGACTATCTGAGGTAGTTTCGTATGTAATTAAAAGTCTGGTAAAAAGAGATCAAGGAAAATGAGTGAAAGAATAAGGGATATAATAAAAAAAAGAAATAAAAGTTAATTAGTAGTGATTGAAGAAAGAAACAGAAACTGTGAATAAATCAATAAAAAATAGAATAACAGTTGAAGATCCTGATAGAATAATTGAAAAACAAATTACAGAGCAACGAATTAATATATGTGGAAGCTAGTTGATAATGAAGAAAACTATTTATATTGTATAAAACTTTTTCTCAGTAAATTGATTAATCAACCGTGTGTATGTATATAGTGTAAAATTTAGTTAAATTAACAGTGTTGAATGAGAAACTTCAGTAGTTTGAATATCAGCTACTATAGGGATACTAAGTGAGAAACTTCAGTAGTTTGAATATCAGCTACTATAGGGATACTAAGTGAGAAATTTCAGTAGTTTGAATATCAGCTACTATAAATCATAGTAATTATAAGGGTAACTAGATGATGTACCTCATTCAAAGCAGACAGGAGACATATGGATTCAGATTCAAGCACTGATCTCAGTGTCACTCTCCTGGGGTAGGTTGGGACTAAAGGTTTGGTGATAATCGGTCCAGCGGGTCGCCAGTTATAAATGGACACAAAGCATTGAGAAGACATATGGGTCTCAGGGGGGAGAGAGAATGGGGTCAGATCCTAAAGTGGACCCCTAAATCACTCCCTGTGGGATTGATTCTAAGGGGGCTTGCCAAGTTTGATGACAATCGGTTCAGCGATTCGTCAGTTATAAGTGGACATATACAGACTTTTGTCTTATAATCTAACTTATATAAAAGCCAATGTGTGTCACGTCACGATTGATTTATCGAAATAGGAGGAGTCATAAAAGCCAAAATTCATTTATCCAGATAGAATAGTTCGATTACTGTCTGCCCATTTTAGTGACGGGGATGCAAGGGGGGCGTGAAACCTTATAAGTGTAGTGAGTGTTGGGATCACCTAGCCTAGAGCCAAGTGCATAAAATGTATCATGAAAGTAAAAATTTCGATTCAATTTCAAACTTAAATCGTTTTTAAATTAAACTATTTTCTATTAAATCACTATTATATAAAAAAAGCAATTTAGTGTTAAATAAATAACATAATGTTAAAAAATCCCAACCCTAATTCTTGTATGTAGTTACATACATAAAGCTGATGAAAAATTACACTTAACCAACTTAATCCAGTTGACACCGAAACGTCTGTTGTCAAGAGACCTTCTAATGTAAATAGCGTCTCAACCGTTATTATGTTTTTTGTATCTCAGCCGGTCTGAAGATTCTTGGTTCTGGGCTACAAGCCTCGTCGGTACTCGATACAGTCAATATGGTATGGTTGATATATCATTATATACATTTCTTTACTTTCAGTAAGAAGTTCTTAAAACAAGTTTCTCTAATCCTAAAAAAGAACATAGCGTTTTTCTGTTGATCATTAATTTGTGTAACAATGAATCACAATATAACTGATAATAATTTTAATCTCATCTAACCTATATAGAAGCCAGTGTGTGTATCACGCTTGATTTCTCGAAATGGGAGGAATCATAAAAGCCAAAGTGCATTTATGCAGATAGAATAGTTCGATTACTGTCTGCCCATTGCGATTTTAGTGACGGGGGGTGCAAGGGGAGTGCCATGAAACCTTATAAGTGTAGTGAGCGTTGGTATAATAAGCGTAAAGTAAACTGTAAAGACGTAGTATGAGATCACCTAGCCTAGAGCCATGTGCATAAAATGTATCATGAAAGTAAAAACATCGATTCAATTTTAAACTATAAATTGTTTCTGAATTAAGGTATTTTCTGTTATGTCACCAACCTTTTTAATAAAAAACCTCTTTAATCAACGGAGACTAAATTAATAAATCAACAAAAAATTTTCCAGTTTTGTTGTCTATACATTTCATTTTATACTTTCAGTACATAGACTAACAAAAATATTAGATTATACTTTTGTTGCTAAGCAACGTGATATAAAAGCCATTGTTGGAACGAAGTGTTACCAAAACGCACTGGCTTTACTATATATTAGAAGTTGTTAATCCAACTGATTTTTACCAATAATTACTCTATGAATACGCCACGAATTCATTTCATGAATGATCTTAATTTTGATTGGCTCACAAAGGAACTTATCGACTTTCGACTGCACTTTTCTGCCTCTTTGTTGCTCAAACTTGATCGCTTCGCAAAAGTTATTTATTTCAGTTAGCTGTGAAATGTAAGGTTATGGTATAGTCTAGGGAGGTAGTACTTGCCCCGACATACGCTATTTTAGCATAAATATTAGCTAGTGTAAGGAAGTTTATTGATTTATAGGCTTTTTATATATATATATTGTTATTATTAAAATGGTATGGATTGCTGGTAAACATATCGATGGACAATTTAATGTTTCAGTATTATTTAGTATAAGGCATTAGTATTATAATAATATTTATTTTTTTACATTTAATTGTTATGGCATACAAATACATAAGTTGTACATATTGTTACGTCTCTGTGTTCGTTGGTTAATTTTCCGTAGAAATTCTTTCCGAAAATCTTCAGCGATACAAGTCCTTTCTTAAATAAAACTCGTTTATTCTTTCTCAGTACAGCTTTGCAATACACTTAATTTCCACAGTCGGTTTAACTTAAACTCACGCTAGAATTCACAACGATTCACGCACTTTACTTACGGCTTGACTCGATTATCTGTCTCTATATCTCCCTGTTTGCAATTATCTCTGCCGTCACTTCTTGCCGGTCTTATATATACAAAATAGAGGGCGTCTGGCAAACACTAGGACGTTCGACAGGTTCCTCGATCTTTCTAAAACTCCAGCGCATGCTCCCAGCGTCGCGCGACTTCCGCTGTCGTAACAATATTATTTCTGTATTAAAGGGATAATGATGAGTTAATGAACAAGACATACAGCGTTCTTGTAATCTTACAAGGAGATATACTGTTAGCTGTTACGTAAGGATTTTGTAACTACATTATAGTTATAGACTGGCCACTTTATTAAAATCTCCATTTAATATCAGGCTGACCTTTCGCTGAGGTAATAGCTTCATTTCTAGAGATGCTTGCTAGGAAGGGGTTCTGTTAGGTTAGAACTCACTTGGTGAATGGGAAGGACAGGAGTTGATTCATAGATGTCAGCTTTGGGTCATGTGACGTTCGAATTCGTGCCAGAGGTGCTCTGTTGGATTGATATCTGTTGCTGGCTAAGGAAGAAGTCTTAAATTACCATCCAGCTCTTTGACTAAGTTTTGGAAACTTACTGTGTTGCAGTATCTTTTTAGGCGAGCCTTTGTTTGTCCACTAGCACTGTGGATGTTACTAGTAGTTCTTCATGAAACTAACTTTAATATAGTTGACACTACAACAGCTCTTGTTCATGTAGTTTCAACCACTACTGTCTCCGTCGTATTCCAGTCAACTTCATGTATTACTTACCAGCTGTATGTAGAAAAGGATTTTGAACATACAAGTCATTATTGGTAAATTCCGCACAATGGGTCAGAAGAGTCCTTCCCGCAACACCACAGAAAGCAATATGGATGTTTTCGTGTCAAATCTAAGCAAAATGCAGACAAAAGGCTCAGTTTTATTGAACAGTATACAATGATGAATAGGTTAGAAGCAGCAACATGAAAGTCATATTTAGTCAGCGTCCTCCAGACACATATATAGAGTAATTATATCTATGCCCTTACGCGTAAAAAATACTTGAACGCGAACATTACTGGCTGATATTCGTCCTACTGAATGGATGAAAGGACCCAACCCCTGTCATGAAAAAAAGAAGAATCTTTCCTTGTACCATTACTTCTTTCAGTGACTTGCATTGACAGAACAACGCAATGTAGGTCAAGTCCTCATGGTTTGTTTTTCTTTCGATATTTTAGTTCTACTCTCACTACAGAGAAGGATAGAATGTAACCCATCAGACCTCTCCACACGTTTTTCAATTATTCGTTTTTCACAGTTTGTACTCTAACCACAACTGAAACCGTGCTTTCACATTTTTATCTGAAATAATCGTGTTTTTTTTTTGGCCTGGTTAATGACTACCGTATGTCACTTTCTATAATCTTTACATATTACTATCACTAGGGGCAGTCTTCATATGTGGAGTGACTTAAATAAAAATAGATAAAACTAGATTTCGCAAGTTTAATCCAGTTCATACCGAAGCAGTGCTTCTTCAGGCAGTTTATTAATATAAATAACATCTCAACAAACCGCCACGTATGTCGAATCCCAGTCGGTCTGAAGAGTTCTAGTGTTGGGCGAAAAGCCTCGTCAGTATTGAATGTAGTTGAGATATTACTGTGTTGATTTCTGTACTCTAACTCGGAAGTTCGTATAGTTATCGTTGATGCTGTGGTCGCTTAACCCACTCCGGGTTGATGGATATTAGCTTGCTTCGACAGTTCTTTTAAATGATGAGGTCGTTAATTTAAGTACAAATAAATAATAATAATAATAGTAAACAAGAAGTAATTAATCTATGAGGCTGTTTTTTCTTTTTTTTATTAGCTATGTTTTTGTACACAAGTAATACCAAGCGAGGGTTCGCTTGTATACCCTATTCCATTTTATCACTCATCAGGATCTCTACCAGCCTACCCTCAAATTGAAATTTTTTTAGGCAGGATTAGAGTAAATTAATCTATGAGACCTTGGGCGTGGTTAAATACATCAATCGAAAGGGTATGAGCTCCTGTGTTCAAAACTGTAATTATATTTCAAATCGGTCAAGAAATGACGGAGCTACGAGCTAAAAGTTTGTACTTGAAAATCTCGGAGCCGTTCTATGAGCCGATATGCCGCGGTTCACAATTGGTTTTAAATAATAGAATAAAAAGCGTTAGGAATTCCTTGCCGTAATTCTAATGGGATTACATGAATATTTAAAAAAATTCACCTCACCAACTCAATCCAGTTCGTACCGAAATAGGTATTTTTCAAGTAATTTGACAATATAAGTAGCATTCTAACCACTACTATATCTGTCCTAACCAGCTTAGAGATCTCTGGTATTGAACGAAAGGCCTCGTCGGTATTAGATATAGCAGTTGTGGTGTGGTTGATATATTGTTACGTCTCCGTTCGTTAGTTAATTTTCCGTAAATTTCGTCCCGACGCTTCATGAACGTTCTAGAAGTGCGTGGCGTGTTACTAGTGTCACGTGACCTCCTCTGTCGTAACAATATTATATACACTCTTCTTCACTGACACGTTTTTATAGTTATTGTTTGCTCTTCAAATGACTTATTTCCTTTAGGAAACATGACGTGGAAAGGTTGTGCATATCGAATGTTTCGTAATTTTAAGAGTTGTTGACTGTAAGGTTCGATTTTATGATGTTGCTTTGAGAAATGGTCTAATATTTTAGTGTTTTAAATAAAAAAAAGACATTTACACCGTGTTTGAGACAAATCTTGACAAAAATACTTAAGTTGATAATAACAATAAAAAAGTAGACCATATTACTCTATAATACCTAAAAGTATCGGGATATATTTAGGATTTCAGGTTTACGATTTTTTTCACTCATGGTAATTCAACAAGTGGACTGGTAATACAGGTTTACGAGTTTGTTTTTTTTTTTCACTCATGGT
>NW_013666059.1:144699-152895 GCF_000517525.1 Limulus polyphemus
AAAGTAGTGATGGACTTTTCATCAACTCACTGGGAATAGAGCTTGAAAATACTGTTCTATTTATGCAAGAATAGATGTATAATATATACAGGTACGTACTGAATGAGGGGTCATTTATGTTAGGATATAAATTAGAACGTTTACATATCTACTTTGGTGTAACAGTCTGCACTGTGTTATACAGTACGATATACATTCCCCTCCGTATGACGTTTCAGTTCATCTGCGCGCATAGGGAATTCCAAACCAGAATACTTGGTTTGAACATAGAGAGGGATTGGTTCAAATTTTCATTAAAAACATCACTTATCTCACCCGTTTTGCTGCAGACCTTCATTAGTGTAACGATGATCACTTGATTTCAGTTTGTTTCGTTTCTGTGGTCGGCTATATATTTCTACAGTATTAATGTCGTAGTCACCAGAAGCCAAATCGTTATTAAGTGATAAATAACGTTACTCGTGCTTCTTAATTCTGAATCTAAATCATTATTTGACAAAAGACCGTGTGTTTGTGATTCGGCTTATAATTGGCGAACCGCTGGACCATTTGTTGTTAATTAATTAAACCTGGCAGGTGCCCTTGGGAACCCTCGGGCTGTAGTATACCGAGGCCGGTGTTCGGATCATATCCCCTCATATTACCTTTCGGGGGCTTCTGTGTCTTTCCCCGTGTATTGAATGGGGACGTCAGGTAATTATTATAATTATGTGCTGTTTTTTATACTCCTAATTATGATAATATATTAAATTACTATTATTAATTACTGAGATAATTTTGAGTTCTGATATGTCTAGGTAACTAGCTTTATCATAATTTAATGATGCTTTGAATTCTAAAATGTATATATTATACGTCATGCTTTTTTGTTCGTTTGTAGTTACACACAAAGCCACACAACGCACTATCTGGTATTGAAACCCGAGTTTTAGCCTTATAAGCCTTCAAGTTAAATTGAAAAGGGGAAAATCTTCGTGTATTCCTGTTTTGGTACTTTCATGTTCGTTTGTACTGAAAATTCTCCAAAGAGCGTTAATTAATTTGATAATTTAATTAAAGATCCCCCCCCCAAAAAAAAACAACAGGGGAACCGAATCGAATATTCATCAACATTTAAATAACTGATGCGAATTCTAATTACCGCTAACATTCGTAATTTCAGTAATAGACGGGCAGCATTACTCAGCTTATTTATCTTATGTTTGAGATTATTGATTAATAGTTTCTTTTATTCTCTGTTAATTATAGAAAGAGTTTTAAATTGTTCTCTCTTTATGGGTTCGTTCCACTCGTGCCTCGTAATACTAAAATATGGCGTGGGTCTCATATTTGCGTGTTTTTATATACGTACTGTTAACGCTCTAGTGGTGGAACCCACATAACCTAAAAAAAAATCAACATTAAGAGCTATTATATTCATATAATACGTTAGAAGTTTTATACGCAAATATTTGATCTTTGTATCTTAAAATTTATCTGTATTTTACTTGAGGATATTATATTATAACAGAAGTTTGTGTTCAACTAGGTCAAACAATCTTTATCATTTGAGAATAAAAGACAGTTTCGGGGGTGTAGGAGGCAAGTTAAAAGTGTGTGTGGGGGAATAAGGATTATTTAACCGAGCGAAGCTAGGGAATATGTTCCATAAATGCACCCATTACGGCCGGGGTTCAGACTTCACCTAAGGGTCTTGGAATCCCTTGGTTTCTGGATTAAATTTTATGCATTCTCCCGCTTTTCCTGAAAATAATTTTCCTCATTTTGATGCATTTTTACTGGGACAGATTGAAGGGGGGGGGGGGGGGCTTCCTACGCCACTGAGTTTATTGGTCGATACACTAAAACCATCTGTTATGGATTAATGAATGTAATTGCTAATTTTATCAAATTACAACATGGCGAATTTTGATGAAAAGCTACGTTACACATTAGAAAGCACAAAAATAATATTGTTGACATATTTAAAACACATTGTTGACGAAATCATTCTTAAAGAGTAGTGACAAGAACAACAACAAAATTAATAGAGACCGACCAAACTTACAACAAGTAGACTTTTACAGAAACATGTAATCAATCCCAACATTATATGAACTTAAATTGGCCATTTTAAAGCAAAGATTGGATTATTTTGTATCGCTAGTATCAAATATGTATATTCCCTTCTAAATACTATTTTACGAATGTGTGATATCGTTAAATTCTCTGACACTTCATAGCCCCCACCCCACCGTGGCTCAGAAAATCGGGTTTGGATGCACGTGGTGGGCACATCATAGATAGTCCATTGTTTAACTGTGTGTATAACAAAGAATACACTTTAAAATAAAGTCGAAAATGAAGAAATAATTTGTAGCGAGAAGGCCTAAACTGTTAGCTCACAGATTTATCAGCTGTTAACCTTTCTAAAAGATAAATTCCACCAGTGTTCACCTAGCTAAACATGCTCAGTAGTTACTCGTATTTGAAATTTGCATTACTCAGCCTAGCAGACATTTCTTTCATTTCGATCCAAGTTGGTCAATTAAGGGGAAAGAAATCAATAAAATCTACAGAGATTATCGTCACGGCTGCCTTTTATATTTTATAAACGATGTTACAACGCCTTAGCTTTATTGTATAAAAGTAATTAGCAGCAAGACAATGTGGCTAGACAGTGCGGGAACATTGATGTGGGTAACAGTACGGAGCTCCTTGTATGAACTATTCTATTGCTTAAACTACTCAATCAGCTCCTCCATTTTCTGTAATATCACCATCGATAGGACATTAGTTTAAACTGAGTCACCAGCTGTAACTGCAAGCATGCATGGACATGGCCTATAACAAAACAATGATGAATTTTCAATCGATATGATGTAGGAGGCCATTTAAAATTATTTACCTTTGTTGTTTTTTCTTCTTCTTCTTTTAATTCACTCGCAATTTGAGGGTCTCCGGTTCGAATCCCCGTCCCACTAAACATGCTCGCGTTATAATGTGACGGTCAATCCCACTATTCCTTGGTAATAGAGTAGCCCAAGAGTTGACGGTGGGTGGTGATGACTAGCTGCTTCCCTCTAGTTTTTCACTGCTAAATTAGGGACGGATAGCGCAGATAGCCCTCGTGTAACTTTGCGCGAAATTCAAAAACAAACAATAAAACTACGTAATATTTAAATTATGAGCCTCTTTTTTATTGTAATGAAAGTATTCTGATGAATGTTACAAGTTGAATATATTATTCGTTTTCCAAACGATATAAATAAAATTGTGTAAAGCTTTATATTTTATACAGTGATATATAAATAAGCATAAACAAGCTGGAAACGTCATCTTTAGTGGAGGAAGGACGAGATTACATACACCGTCCTTTGTCTGTATTGATTGTAGGTTGTTTTTCCCTGATGAAGGTTGCTTCGGTGTATATTCTTTCTTTGAAGTCTTTTGTATTTTGATGTTGAAAGGTCAAGGTTCACTCGCTGTTGGAGAATTGTCTTTATTTAAATAATATTCAACCGGATCACGTTTTATTGTTTCCTATTTGTTTAGGGCGTTGATGTGTTCATTGACGTGGGTGTGTATGTAGGGGTCGCTTGGTTAGTAGAATATGTTTCTGGCTGTGCATTTTCCCCCAGATCTGTTCACAGTTTTTCGAGGTAAACACGGAATGGACCAAGTATTACCGAGGAGAAGTGAAGATGGTTTTATTAGCCTACTTATGTAATTAGTGTGTCACTGATGTACGAGATGACTAGGTTTACTTTTTTTTCTTTTTTTGTAGACGGCGCTGTTCCTTTGTTTGTGTGTGTATGTTGGGAACTCAGATTATATTAAGATTAGGGTATCCATTCTTAGTAGTATATAGCCTTCAGGTTGTTTTGTGCCTCTGTAGTTCCTGTTTGGTAGAGCAGTTTCTGGAGGTTTTAGTCTTCCAGTTATAGCCCCTTTTATAATGTGTTTTGGATATTGGAATGAAATTTTAGAAATTAGTAATTTTTTAGGGTTTATTTTAATGAGAGGTGTGTGTTGTGTTCTTATTGACAAATTTAGGTCTAAGTTGTTTTGTGTCAAGTATTCTAAAGTAAACTTGAGATGGGAATTAATTTAAAAGGTCTGTAGTTTTGGTAAGTATTTTAAGCAATAGTTCCAATACCAAAAATATCGTCGATATATTTATAACATATTTCTGGCAGTAGGCCAGTTGTATCTGACCATTTTTAAAGCTTTTGTTTCTAAGACATGCATAAAGCAAAACTACCACTATTCAATTATCCATAGCAACAAAGTAGGGAACCAGTACATTTGTGTATTGATTCACTAGTTTGCTAGTGAATCAATACATTTGTGTATTGATTCACTAGTTTGTGTACTGGTTCCCTACTTTGTGTATTGATTCACTAGTTTGTTTGTGTACTGGTTCCCTACGTAGTGAATCAATACACAAACTAGTGAATCAATACACAAAGTAGTGAATCAGTACACAAACTAGTGAATCAATACACAAAGTAGGGAACCAGTACACAAAGTAGGGAATCAATACACAAAGTAGTGAATCAGTACACAATGTATTGAACCAATACACAAACTAGTGAACCAAAACATCAGTACATTAAACATCTCGCATCTTTACTGAACAGATCTTGTACATCTGCACATTCTTCACGTACATTTCATAGATAGTGACGAAACCTCGTATTCTCTGCTTCTTGTTTCCGATATCTATATATTTTACAGTTGATTTATGTCTAATTGTTTGTTTTTAGGCTCAAAATCGAATAAATTAAATTGTTCGTAGTTTTTGACTTTTATCGTAAGTAATCGCTTAATTTGTGAAAACAGATGTGCATTATATTAATTGTATAACTGTTTCAAAGTACTGTTCTTAAATGTACCAAAAAAAAACCATTAACGGCTTATATAGAAATTAAAGAAACAAGGCCAACGTGCAGAGCTTTTAACTTTCATGATTCGCTTTAAAAATGCGCTCCGCACTTTTGGGACCTTGGGTGTGCCGTAAGAGTGACAGTCAAATCCCACTATTCGACCATACAATAGTTGGTAGTGGTTACTGTTAACAAACTATTTTCCCACTGGTCTGTCATTTTAAAAAAAGTCGAAAACGACAAGAAACGAACAATCAAAGATTACAAAGATATTTCGCAGTGTTTAAGTACATAACACCACATCGCATGACATTCGTATTATCAACAACGTAATCAAGATTTAAAGAAAAATTAGATAAGGACTAGTGTAATAAAATTCTTTGCCGTTGTAGAACTATATTTAGTTGACTTCTGAAATGAACCACTCTCACTGTAGTCACGTAATCTGAACTCTGCTTCACACTCTTACAATTTCAATGATTCCAAGGACAAACTCACAGTCCATAAAAAAAAGAGAGTAAAGAGCGACTACGTTTTTTTGTTTCATTCATTTATTTTTTGTCAATGCGTGGCAAACGATATATCGTGTTGTGGCTGTTCTGTGAATGGTGCCTACCCCCCAAGCGCTATTGGATATGAAATCACCAAGTCGTTATTTGTTTTTCAGTAGAACATATATTTGACAATGACTTGTTCTTGTGGTTTGTAATTACTGTTAAAAATTAATAAAAAAAATCCATTATTTTGTTAACTAGTTAAAATTCTAAAAGGTGGGGGGACGTCTACAACTTTATTACTGAAGCTAATAACCAAACCTTGTTTCGAAAGAAGAAGAAGAAGAAAAAAAGCAACATTCTCCAGTTCCTAAGACATGTTTACAGAAACATAATTGTACTCTACATGAATGATTTGTATATGGTTATATATGTGAACCGTAACGCCACGGGCGAAATGTTAAGTACTTATGTATTTGGTTCAAAACATATTATAGACCATTCGATAGAGTGGTGACGTCATGGATAGAGATTTATTGCTGAATTGTATGGTCCCACGGTGGGACAGCGGACTCACAACGCTAAATTCCAGGGTTCGATCCCCCCCCCCTGGTGGACACAGCAGATATCCCAATTTGGTTTTGCTCTAACACAAACAAGCAAACTGAATTGTATGACATCACCTTCCCGAAGTCTCCACATAGCGAGATTACTAAACGTTGCATAGGACAAAATATTTCGAAAAAGAGTACCTTGATATTTTTCAAGTAAGCGGAAAAAACACCCACAAGCTAAACTGGAGAATCTCCCTCATCCGGAAAGTAGAGACTGATTATCAAAGAAAACACTCCGACTTTTTTAGGTTACTGGTCACGCACTGTGGATCATTAACAAGACAATATAGATGAGTTAAAAATTGACGAAGGCTAGCAAACAACATTTTACAAGCTTCCAGCCATACCTCAAACCATTTAAAAAAATATATTTTTAAGGAAGTAGAACCGGAAGAAATTAGAATCAGTCCAATCTATTTCGACCACATATCTTTCAAGCAGTTTGTTTCACAGCAAAGCCACATTGGGGAAATCGAACCCCGGATTTTAGAGTTGTACGTTGGTAACTTGTCACTGTCCTACCAGGGGATCTTCGTTCACAAAAAAGTACCGGAAGAAACTAGAATCACAACAATCTATTTCGACCACATATCTTTCAAACAGTTTGTTTCACAGCAAAGCCACATTAGGGAATCGAACCCCGGATTTTAGAGTTGCAAGTCGGTAACTTATCACTATCCTACCAGGGGATCTTTGTTCACAAAAAGTACCGGAAGAAATTAGAATCAGTCCAATCTGTTTCGACCACATATCTTTCAAGTCCCCACCACATTGAGCTGAAACGGACTTTTTTGCCCTTTTTTAAAATGTAATCTTGGAAGTCGTCTACATATAGAGGTGTGTCTCTGGAAGTTTTTTGAAGATGTATGATCTAACATGTAGACTGGTCATCATTGGCAAAAGCTTATTACATTGTGGTATAGAGCGTAATCATGGTTATCACGGTATTTGGAATTAATAATAATTTCCGATTAGAGCAAGCTACGTGTCTAGAGCGATTCTAAAATCAATCTGACGATCCGTGCAGCTAAACAAATGTACTTTTCTTAAGTTGCTACTTACAAAGATTACAATGCATTATTTCATTAATTAGGTATCCTTGCCGTTAACGATATTTTCAGCCCGTAATTCCAATTACATGCCACGAGGTTCAGCCCGCTTAGCAGATATGTTTTAGTCCTAAATAGTCCTAAAGTATTAAGACAACAATACAAAACAATTTTTATAATAAAATTTATATTATCGGTTATTTTCGGGCAGAATTATCTGGAGGTGCCCATCTCCCCTACTTTAGTAATGAAAGACTAGAAGAAAGGCAGCTAGTCAAAAACACCCACCGCCAACTGTTAGACTACTCTTTTGCCAACAGATATTGAGATTCACCGTCACATTATAACGCCCTCACGACCCGCAGATTACAAGTCAAGTGCCCTAGCCAATCTCCGTTAGGAAGTCGGATGGATGTTCTGTAGGTATGTGTACATCATCAAGAGATGTGAAACAAATAAGACAATTATGTTGGATGTTTAATTTTATATATCAGCATTTAGTTGTGAAATTGGTTTTTTTTTTACATTTTGTAGAATATTTAGGAATTGATTAGTAAAGTAATGTAATTAAAAATAGAATTTTCAACTTAAACGGCACCGTATGCGCACGTGTACAAACTGGACAGGAAAGAGACTCCTAGGGTTCCCGTATAGCCGCCCCTAATTACTGACCACTGGAAAGGCGGTAAGCCAGTAGCACAATGACCCTGTCAGGCTCTCTAAACCGAATAGTAAAGCTTGATTTTCACTTCTATAGCACGACTACAGCTAAAAACGTGGAGTATGTTTTACGACATCACATCTCGAACCTTGGACCAATCGATTCGCAGCCCGATACACTATCCACTAGGCCATACCTAGCCGTAACTAGTAACTGAGTAGGGAATGTACATTTAGTCTAAACGTACCGCCATACCGCACTGCCTTCCTGATTAGACAGGTTGTCTCACGTTCGTTTATATATAATTAATCTAGATTCAGGAGCTTGTTTATGTTTTATTCAAGGGTAATTTGCGAAACCCAGTAATTCAGTTGAGACAAAGGCCTAGTATCTGTGGTTGATGTTCAATGAAATGTATCTGCGTGTGAATAGGATAAATTGAGAATGAATTTTATTCAAGGGTAATTTACGAAACCCAGTAATTCAGTTGAGACAAAGGCCTAGTATCTG
>NW_013666059.1:153895-159675 GCF_000517525.1 Limulus polyphemus
ATCTGTGGTTGATGTTCAATGAAATGTATCTGCGTGTGAATAGGATAAATTGAGAATGAATTTTATTCAAGGGTAATTTACGAAACCCAGTAATTCAGTTGAGACAAAGGCCTAGTATCTGTGGTTTATGTTCAACGAAATGTATCTGCGTGTGAATAGGATAAATTGAGAATGCCTACAACTGAGCTGAAGCAGACGCAGTACGAATATTAGCATCCGTAAAGAAACCGAATTTGTGAGAACACCAAGTCGGTTTAGATCGTTCAGTATATATGTGATTATTCATGGGTTTGGATGTATATTGATTCAGTTTAATAACTTTGTTCAAGAAAGTTTCCAAAACTATTCATTCAACTGTAAAACGTGATACAGTCGTCAATGATATTTTGATAAATGACTTGAAGTCGTGTGCGAACGCTGTAGTATTACATTGTTTGGTGAGATATCCTTGCTGTGCGTGTTCCAAAACGGTGACTGTAAGCAAACTGCGCGTTGTTTGTCGAATGTGAGACTTTAAAACACGTGAAATGTCAAGCGTTATGGTAAACAGATTACCACATGTTACTTGTCTATAACATTTGAAAACACGATAACCGAACTGTGGACACCCAGTGTTTTACCACAACACACACACACACACACACATAGTTGGTGCAGATCATAAGTATGAAAACGGTTTGTGTTAGACTGCTAACATTATGCTTTTCTGAAGATCAGCAGAAAAAAAATACGTGAATATATTTACGTTTTTATAATCTCTTCAAAATTATGTTTGTCTGTAATATCCGTCTCCTTTTGCCCCCCAGTGGCACAGCGGTATGTCTGCGGACGTTACAACGCTAGAAACCGGGTTTCGATACACGTGGTGGGCAGAGCACAGATAGCCCTTGTGTAGCTTTGTGCATAATTAAAAACAAACAAACAAACAAACAATCCGTCTCCTTTTCTAAAAATAAATAAATGATAATAATTAAAGTACGTCTTGGGTATGTTATACATTATGACGATGAAATCCTGCTACTTACAAGAGTAGCCCAAGGTTCGGCAATGAGTGTTGTTGAATACTTTTCCTTCTAGTCTATCAGCGCAAAATTAAAGACGGCTTTGGGTAGCTTTGCGGGAAAATTTTAAACATTTAAAATATAAAAAATACATGTTGAAGGATATGTCACACAATGACATGTGTGTATATATATATATGTATGTTTACGGTATTAGAAGTTATTAGTAACTTTCCAAAAGAAAGGGCATAACATTTAAAATGTACAAGCTTGTTATATTATTTAAAAACCCACTGCAGCCCATCAGGCTTAGTTAAACCGTGAACGTCATTGTTGAAACACCATTTATCTCAGTCATTTAGGACACACACATACATTATATTAAGGGTCTAGAACAGTGGTTCCCAAACTCTTTTTGTCTGAGGCTCTCTTGATGTGAATAAAAAAGTTCGAGGCCCCCAACCTATAAAAAAATGCCTTGAAATGGGATTTTAAAATTGCCCCACCCCACACAGTACTTTATAGTATGTCGATTGAAAAACAGTGCCGTAGTTAAAACAATAACATCTCCTTTCGACATACTGTATCATTTACTTAATTCAACATAATTGTTTATTGTTTACTTAGAATTACGATTAATTCAGCATCTTTGTTTTCGGCCCATTTTTTGGCGGCCCCTATAGGTAGCCGCTGCTCCCACTTTAGGAACACACTATGATAAGACAGACAATAATTAAAATCGCACCATCCTTTACCGGCCCATTACGGATTTTCAGTGAGAACAGTGCTTTTCAACAATGTATTGTTTGTTTTACACCGTTACCAACGGCTCCTTTCACTTGTACAGCATATTGTTGTGTGTCCAAACAGACAGGATATGAATCTGATGAAAGTCATTACTGAAGCGTAGATAAAATGTATTGTTGATTACTTAAAAAGCTAAAATATATTTCCTTTGTAGCAAGTGGAATATCTTGTTGGGCAAATGAACCGTTTAACACAACTCAGTGGAAATATTTTGCCTAATGACATAAACAATCTTTTGTTTCGGTAGGTTATTCTGTCACGTGTCGCGAATCAGTTCGTGCTCCTAAAGGAATAAATTCACATGCACCCTCTTGCGATCTCCCTCTCACCACATGTACTGTATGATATTTTTGAGTTGGTGAGAACATTGTCCCTTGAGGGACAGTTTATTTGGGGAATCTGAGGCTTATACACGTAACGCCCCCTGCCTAATGATGTGCGTAACGAGTTAAATACGTATATTTATCATCGTTTCAGGACTTGATACAACCAGGTGACCGGAAGTCAGTGCTAATAGCTACCCCCAAATTAGTGGTTTTAATTGGTGAGAACAAGATCAATTATTACACATGTAATAAATTCAGGCAAAGCCTTGTTGCAATACATGTGCTATAATTCGCTGTTGTTCCGCTTCAAGATGAATATGTATAAAAAAAAAACTCAAAATCTATTGTTCTTCTCCTCCTCGTATATACGTGTGTGTGTGTGTGTTTCAAACTAATAACTTGAACATAAACTTTATCTCAAAATTTTAAAATTATAACAAAGTTTCTTTTGTAATTTGCTTTACATCTACCAACAGATAAAGATTTTGAGGTGATCCCGCCCATGAACACCCTACATCTCATTGACCATGAGAAAAGCATGGTTGTTTGAGAAACAGTCCAACAACTTTCATAATTTGATCTTGAATCCCTTTAGAATATTCAACATTTTCTAAAGCGTCAACCTGCCAAGATTGTTTGAGATTGAGTCAGTAGGCTGGAAGTAATTAATCAATAGGCTTTACAAAATCAAAATAGGTTTAAGCTCAATTTTGACCCCCTTAGGACATTCCCCATAGTTCATAGTGTTTACATACAAATGTTGGTTGAGATTGTCCCAATAGACTCGGAGGAGTTAGGATGCAAACAAACACACATTTCGTCTTTATAAAAAAGAGGAGGAATCCTGTATATACGCATTTTTGACGTACTAAAAATGATATAAATTATCCCTCCGCCACCTATTATAATAAAAGTTAAGCAATATTGTATGCACCAATTTCTACGTCTCCTTTCATAACATAGGTTTACAGATCTTGTATTTTATGTCATTGAACTAAGTCTCGCGGGAAAACCGTTTAATTCATCCGAATGCATATCAACAACTGTAACTGTAGTAAATGAATATATTGTTCATTACATATATATGTTACGAATTTCTTTTTCACCGAAGGTAAAATTGAACAGAGAATCTGTGACGTAAAGCCTTCATTCGTTATTCTGTTTGCTGTGGACTACAGTTTCGCATATTCAAGGCTCATCAGCGCAGCTTGGGTCAGCAAATCAAAGAAATACAGTTAGGCCTCTTATAATGGTGGTGTGTATGTAATACCTATTGAGTTTGTGAGTTCATTTAAATCACCATACAGTAACAAAAATTAATTTAGGTGTGTGAATAATTAAACGGTTGGCTCGCTGTATAATATCAAATAATGAATTAGGCGCAATGTTGTGACGTTATTTACACACCGAAAAAAGTTAATTTAGGTTACTTTATGGTGATTTTAAAAGGACTCATAGGTATTACACTATTCATTAGTTTCATTCAAACACGACCATCTCCATATTTCTCGGGTTTTTATTACTGGGAGATAGAAGGGTAAGACAGACAATTATGGAGAAACTCCTGCCCTTGCTCCACAGGATATCATTTCAATTTACTGGTCGTTTTAGGCGCAATAAAATATATTTTGTGGGTTCTTACTTGTTACGAGCTTATCCTTATCTTATTAGGGTAAACGTTGGGAAGTTATATTGCTTACGAATCTTATAACAAAGGGTTTTATATTTAATGTTGTTACGTTACTATTCATTTTATTGTTGAGTGGTGGTTAGGTGTATTTTCTTGTCTAGACTTATAAGAGTAGATAAGGTTTATAACATTTTTTTTTTTACTTTAACCGTCTAATTTCTATTGCGGGACTACTACCACAACCATTCACGGACCGTAAATGATAGGTCGACGTGGAATGTTATTTGTATAATCCAGCAACGCGCAAACTCTTTGCTATGACGCCCCCTTTCTAAACATGTGTTTTGTTGCGCCCCCTGTCAGTACTCCGTATGACCTCTTTGTATATATACTGTACATGCCATTTTTCCATGTTAATTGTTGTTACTAAGTTACTTAACAGTAGTAATATTTGTAAGGTAGTTTTTAAAACTTCTTTATTTTTGTTATTAAGTTCAAAGCTGCACAATGGGCTATCTGACAGATAGCCCATTGTGTAGCTTTGTGCTTAACTTCAAAACAAAACAAACAGTAGTGTGCCTAATATTTTTTCATTAGTTTTCTACAAATTAATCGGACATTTCTAGCGTTTTTTGAGAGCTTATCATTCTGCAAGTGATCTAACCTTGTTTCGTCGTGCGTGACCTCAACTTAATATTTGTTTTGTAATAGGATTATATATTCCATTTCAACTTACATAGAGTTTGAATTTAGTTAAATACCATCACTTATAACATTCATTTGTTTCGTAAAAAGAAAATAAAAAAGGCAAAGTAAGAATTTCATGAAAGTGGGGACTGTTTTGAAACGTTTAGTCCCCCGGTGGGACAACGGTGAGATTCTACGGACTCACAGCCCTTGATTCCTCATTGTGGACACAGAAGATAGGTCAGTGTGGTTTTGCTCTAGAAACGAACAAATCAAATGTTTATGTAACTCCGTTTTTTTCTCTCTCTCTCCATAATTGGTGTTTATTTATTAAATTAATATTTATGTTGGGGTCTACTTGATGTATTCGTGTACTTGGTAAGAAATTTGAATATATTTATCATGATTGCACATGAGCAGTGGCGTAACTACGAAATACGGTCTCCTCTCGCATAAGAAGTAATTGGGCTCCCTATATTTATTTCTCTATAATTGTAGTTACGATCCTGGCTGACTAATATCATTAATTTAATTGAAAATTGAAAATTAAACCAAACTTGAAATTGCATTTAGTGTTTATTTTTGAATTATGCATGTATCAAATTTCGGGTAGGTTAGTTTACGCACTGTTAAAAGTGAAGTTGTATTACTCTTGGTGGAACTATAATTATTACGAATATAATAATAAAAAAATTTATAAAGACAAGTAGGGATCGATATATACGTAACCTAGCTAGCTGTAGTAATTTTAAAACTTTTAATGCTACAAAAAGTCTTGAAACAAGAGAGTCAAAACTACAAAAACTGAGTTACTTAAAATTATAAAAAAAAGGTATCCCTACTTTGGCAAATCACTGTAATTATGTTAGTCTTAATTGCTTAATCTGAAAGGGATCTCTGGCTGCAATTTTTGAACAAACCGGATTATTGAATCGAGATTCCAAACCATTTGAATAGTGTAATCTGGTTTTCGAACCTTCTGGATGTATAATCTATCCGCTTATCGAAACAACTAAATTATATATATGTCCCCCTGTGGGACAGCGGTAAGTTTTTGGATTTACAATGCTAAAATCAGGGGTTCGATTCCCCTCCGTGGACACAGCAAATAGTCCGATGTTGCTTTGCTATAATAAAACACACACTATTATATATATATACATATATATATATATATATATATATATACAATTATGGTTCGTAGTCAAATCTTGTGCGAATCACTTAAACCAAAAGAAAAACGTAATGAAATAATTGTTTGTTGTATTGTAAGATACATACATATTTCTAAAACAGACTTCTTGTGTAATGTGGCCCGGCATGGCCAGG
>NW_013666059.1:160016-172461 GCF_000517525.1 Limulus polyphemus
AAATTAGGGACGGCTAGCGCAGATAGCCCTCGTGTAGCTTTGCGCGAAATTCATAACAAACAAACAAACTTTTAACAAATGAATCAGCCAATCAAGATTTTAATGTTGGGCTTCCCAAAGTCATCAAGTCCGTGGCTTTCCGGATTTTTATCCCTGCCACCTTAGGATTACACCTAATGTTTCTTGGACAACCAACTTAGCTTTTACTAAAAATCAGCTTAGTTTTTCTTTTGTTTTCTCCTCGTATTCAATAAATAGAACAGAAAGAAAGCGAAGTAGTCCTAATGAAGCTATTGTTGGACGTTTTCCGTTATATAACACAAGAACTGACTTTCTGTTCACTTCTTTGGAGCCACTGTGTCGGCTATAGCTTGAAAAGTTCTTCTGAGACTACTTTTTAACTTTGAAAATTAACGTGTGCAGTGTGAAAAATTCATTTGTTTGTCATCACGGTAAAATAATGCAATTAGCGAACACTAGAATAGCCACAAGTAAATCATAACTTTTGTAAAAAATTCAGAATACATTTTGTAAAATGTTACAGCAGCAGAAAATGTTGAAACTTTTTTCTAATGATTTTTTTCTTTCAGTTTGGGAACGTTTCTTATTTCTTATATAACTTTTATGAATAAGTACTTAAGTAAGTGCTAATTCTTGTATGTTTTGGCGGGATTATACACGTATCTGACGTACTGCAATATTAAGAAAGCTGTGGTTTGTGGAGCCACTTATATTGGAATAAAAAACCTAAAAGGATCGCCTCCAATAAGAGGAGAACGTATTGTAATAATACCAAAGGAAACGTTCAACGAGAAAGATTAATATAAGCAAAGTCATTTATAACCAGCGTTACTTAATTCCACATTAAAAAATGTGAGTTAAAGTACCAGAAAATTATAGAAGTTACACGGTATCTAATGGAACTACAATAGCATAAGTCTTTATAGAAAATAACGCACAGTGTCATAAATTTAGACTATTATTGTAAATTTCAATTTAGTTAATGTAATTAATATAAAAAAAAACAAATCATCTTTTTGAATTTCATGCTAAGTGAAATTTGGGTAAACATTTAAAAAAAACAAAGGAAAAATGGTTAGTCACGTATTGTATAAAAAGTTAAATAAATAAGGATACAAGATCACTCGAATAGGAATTATATTAAAGAGTGTTTGTTTATTCAATTAATGTAATAATTTTAGTTTTACTTCCATAATCTTGTGATTTATTTGCAATGGTGAGTTAGCACCGAATGTAACAAAATCGCAAAATTTTGGCAGATTCACGAACACTACACTGTAAACATTCCGCGACAAAAAGTTGCTGTAGTAAAGTTGAAAATTAAAATAATTTTGTAACACTTAGTAAGGCACTCCCACTCTCGTGGCCAGATTGTTAGGGCGCTTCACTCGTAATCTGAGTCCCGAATCCCTCATCCCATCAAACATGCTCGTCCTTTCAGTCGTGGAGGCGTTATATATGTGACGGTCAATCCCACTATTCGTTGGTAAAAGAGTAACCCAAGAGTTAACGGTGGGTGGTGATGACTAGCTAGCTGCCTTCCCTATACTCTTTCACTGCTAAATTAGGGACTCCTAGCGCAGATAGCCCTCGTGTAGCTTTGCGCGAAATTCAAACCAAACCAAGCTCATTGAACTCGTACTTTATAATAAACAGATTGTGCATGTGAGTTGATTGTTTTAAGAACAAGCTCCATGTTTGTAACCTTTTTTTTAATGGTATAATGTTACACAGAGTGGGCTAGTTATCACCAACCTGACTGACAATATGGGATTAAAGAAGAAAAAAAACTGAACTTATAAGAGAACTTATTGTTAAATGAAAACCCCCTTGACAGCTGTCATCTCACAATTGCATGTAAACACGTGTGTGTTAATCAAGTTTCTTAGTGTTATATGTTTTTACAACGCTTTTCATTTGAAATTCTTAGCCATGAACTACTAAACAGTAGTGATACGAGAGAGTGTTATTTTCGAGTGTTCATTTTCGACCTTAAGTGGCAACGGTGAATCACTAAGATATAACAATTTGTAGCCCATATGTTATAGTGAATGACTTTCTATGTATCTCTTATGGTCGTATGGTTGGTGTTCCAAACACTTTAGCTGATATTGAGTTACCAATAAAAATATAAACTGTGAAGAGTAACAAAGCCTGACTTGCACTAGGACAGCAAATAACGAAACTGGATAGAAAACAAAATCCGCGTTTTCAGTAAGGACGTGCCTGTCTATACGAGTCCCCCGGTGGGACAGCGGTAAATCTTCGGATTTACACCGCTAGAATCAGGGGTTCGATTCCCTTCGATGGACACAGCAGATAGCCCGATGCTATAAGAAAACACACACTGTCTATACGAAAGCAAGATGGCCAAAATACGCAATTCTTGGAAAGAAAACGAAACCACGAACCCGAAGGCGTTTGTATATGCTGGGGGAGACCGTGACCTTAGACTATTGGTTAATGATCTTCGGTCGTGTATACTAACGTACGTATGACTTGCGTATTTGACTTGAGCCGCCGTTAACGTTGTTTGCGTTAGCAAGTAGAGTGACTTTTTGGAAACATATTTCACTTGAAATAATGTAGCACATCTTTAAAACTTATTGCAGCTTGTTTGTAAGTCCCAGCTTTAATGAAACATATTATACCATGTGTAACACATTTCTTGAGTGATTGAGTGGACATCGAGAAGTTAGCAACGTGTACGAACACTTGTCAGACCGCCAGTAATGAAATCCAGATGGTACAACACTGGGACTTGCTATATTTGCCAAGTCCGATTCCTGACACTTTAAAACACTGGCTAGTTTAATGACCCCTCACCATCCCCGCCGTTTTACATTCCTACGTTATAAAAGTATGTGAAAACAAAACAAAAAAAACAACGCCTCTAACAGGGAATGTCGCCACACTCACAATCGATGTAGCAACTAGTATTGCGGTTTCTCCTTTTTTTTAGAGATATAATCTTTCACTGTTTGTATCTGTTTCAACCAATTCTTAAGTCGTTATCACTTCTATAGAACGTTTGTTTTTGCTTCCGAAATACAAGCGTTAACGTCACTCAACACCATCAATGAACTGAACGTCACAAAAATTTACAATATCAGCATTACAAAATGAGTATTACCAGGTTTTTGTCCAATTTGACTTATATGTCATAAAAAAGTATGTTATGTTAATTACTGTAAGCCTCCTTGTAGCCTAAACTTCTGTTGTAACGTTTCACGTGTTTAGATAACTTGATACAACAAACTCTTTCTTGTATAAATGTCAAGCTAATATTAATAATAAAGCCAACTTCGCGAAGTTCACTAAAGTAAACACTTAGATCTGATTCACTCTCCCACTTTTTCAGTATAGTCTTATAACCTTTATGGAATAACGTGTTTTTAGATATTTCAAGTGAAGTGCTTTTGAAGATGTATCTGTATGGAAAACAGCATGTATTGTTATTTCCTCCCAAAATTATGGTGTATCCATGGGCTGTAGGTGACGGCTTTTTTTAAACTTTTGTAATATTTTCGTGTTCGATCTGTTGTTACCTATTAAGGAAACAAGAAACGTAAAGACATGATTTTCGTGTTCACATTTGTTGTTACCAAATGAAGGAAACAAGAGACGTAAAGACATGATTTCCGTGTTCAATCTGTTGTTACCTAATGAAGGAAACAAGAGACGTAAAGACAGGATTTTCGTGTTCAATCTGTTGTTACCGAATGAAGGAAACAAGAGACGTAAAAACATGATTTTCGTGTTCAATCTGTAGTTACCGAATGAAGGAAATAAGAGACGTAAAACATGATTTTCGTGTTCAATCTGTTGTTACCGAATGAAGGAAACAAGAGACGTAAAGACATAATTTTCGTGTTCAATCTCTTGTTACCGAATGAAGGAAACAAGAGACGTAAGGACATGATTTTATGCTCTGTACACGGTGCTTATTTCAGCTTAATATGAAGTTTTTGAGATGTACTTATTTTTATGAAAATGGTGTAGCATTAAAACACTTAGGTACAAGGCCTTACCATATAAATAAGTATAACAAGTTAGTAGACTCGAATAATGCTAAACATGCAGGGAGGGTCGTGGAGTAAGGGAAGGATTTGCATGGAGTATAATATTAACATCTCTATCTTGTTTCTGTTCTTTTTTGCACCAGTAATCCCTACATCTAATTATTATTTTTTATTATTGAATTGTAGTTTAAAGCTCTCTCTGTACAGGATTGATTTCATAAAATGTGCTCATTCTGCAAATTCCTCAGTCGTAAGAATACCGTCTGAATGTTGAAAATATAGATGTTCAGTGGAAGATGAAGGAAGTCGCATCATGTTATCTGACGGCTGGAGTAATGTTCTCAATCATACAATAGTCAGTTGTACGGTAACCACTTCTTGACCATTGTATTATTACTTCATCATCTAATCTCCACAAACAGCATATAACATCACAGATTCGTCCACAAACAGCAAATAACATCACAGATTCATCCACAAACAGCAAATAACATCACAGATTCGTCCACAAACAGCAAATAACATCACAGATTCATCCACAAACAGCAAATAACATCACAGATTCACCCACAAACAGCATATAACATCACAGATTCGTCCACAATATGCATATAACATCACAGATTCGTCCACAAACAGCAAATAACATCACAGATTCATCCACAAACAGCAAATAACATCACAGATTCATCCACAAACAGCATATAACATCACAGATTCATCCACAATAGGCATATAACATCACAGATTCGTCCACAAACAGCAGATAACATCACAGATTCGTTCACAAACAGCAAATAACATCACAGATTCGTTCACAAACAGCAAATAACATCACAGATTCATCCACAAACAGCAAATAACATCAGAGATTCGTTCACAAACAGCAAATAACATCACAGATTCATCCACAAACAGCATATAACATCACAGATTCATCCACAAACAGCAAATAACATCACAGATTCATCCACAAACAGCAAATAACATCACAGATTCGTCCACAAACAGCAAATAACATCACAGATTCCTTTTGAAACATTGTATTACCGAGCTGTAGCTAGGGACGGCTAGCGCAGATAGCCCTCGTGTAGCTTTGCGCGAAATTCAAAACAAAACAAAATCGAAGCTAGCGGTATGATTACGCACTTACAACGCTAAAATCAGAGGTTCGAACCTTCGTGGTGGACAGAGTGCAGATAGCTTACAGCGTAGCTTTGCGCTAAAACGAACAAAGAAACATGAAAGGCCGTCTTAATTATGTTTGTGGGCTATTGACATACAGTTAATTATATATATGTGTGTGTGTGTGTATACGTATTGTATTGAATAGACGCACAATTTCCGGTAAGTCTGGAATTCTCCGTCATTAACGACGTCATAACATTTAATATTATACTACTTTACCTTTAGAGTATTGTATTTAAGTAAACGAAGTACAGTTACACCTACTGTCGTAGATAGGTACATATTGTTGCTTGAACGATACAGTAATGGTACATAAAAAGAAGTTAAAAGAATACACGTTTTTTATGCTACTCGGTCCATGATCTAGAATATTGCTGATGGATGCCAGTGCTAACAGAGTTATTATGAACTAACATTAAAAATAACAATGCCACAAATAAGATTAAAAGAACATAAGTCGCCTTTAGGAAGTTTATTCTTTTTTTTTTTTTTGCTATTGTACTTTGTATTCCTTTCTAGATTGACAATAACAACAAAGAAAATTTCGGCAGATCAACTATATTTAGATCGCATTGTTTATTGTTAAGCAAAAGCTACACAGTGGATCATCTGAGCTGTGCCCACCACAGGGATAGAACTCCTACTTTTAACGTTATAAACCCTCTAACTTACCGCTGAATCATGGGATGAGAGAGAGGGGGTATCTGGATTGTAGAACTGATATTTCAGGTTTTGTTGGTTTGTAGTTAAGCGCAAAGGGCTATCTGTGCTCTGTTCATCACGGGTATCGAAACCCGGTTTCTAGCGTTGTAGGTCCGCAGAGATATTTCAGGTTACACTTATTCTTTAAAACTCAGAAAAGTTGGGACTGTAGATTAAGTTACAAGTCAAACACTTAGAGAAAGTAAAACTATTTTTTTTTGAAGCCGAGATGGTGGCGCATATTCGCAGTAACACCTAAGTTGTAATTTGCAAGATTATCAGGTCGCTAAAAAAAGGGTGGGGGTGGGGTTGTTCGTGAAAGCGTCCTTCGCGAAAAATAAACCTAATGTCCTAATCTGTTCTCAAGTACAAAACTAACTTTCAATTCTTTGTTGTATTTACACTATTCTACAAACACATGCTAGCTTCAACTAAGTAAATCAACACAAAACTATACATAAATTCTACCTCAAGCGGTCGACTGTGTTAACTTAAGTTAATCCAACATAAAAAATAAAAGTGTGAGAGCGTTTTTAAACATGCAATGAGTTGTGAGCTTTGGATGAACGATATTGTTACGTCATATCCTGTTGCTTCTTTGGCCTGAAATTGTTGTTGGATTTGTTTGTGATTTGTGGAATTTCGCAGAAAGCTACTCGAGGGCTATCTGCGCTAACCGTGTTTAATTTAGCAGTAATAGACTAGGGGAAAGGCAGCTAGTCAACATCATCGACTGCCAACTCTTGGACTACTATTTACCAGATCGCGGGTTCCAATCCCCGTCCCACCAAACCTGCTCGCCCTTTCAGCCGTGGGACGTTATAAAGTGACGGTCAATCCCACTATTCATTAGTAAAAGAGTACCCCAAAAGTTGGCGATGGGTGGTGATCACTAGCTGCCTTTTCTCTAGTCTTACACTGCTAAATTGGGGACGGCTAGCGCAGATAGCCCTCGTGTAGCTTTGCGCGAAATTCAAAACAAACTATTTACCAACAAGTAGTGGGATTTGCCATGACATTATAACGCCCTTACAACTGGAAGGTCGAACATGTTCGATTCCGCGACCGGCAAATTGCGAGTCGAGTGTCCTAACCAGTAAGCCATACAGCATGATTTTTTTCTATGAGTAAAATGTCGAACGTTTTCCGTTAATAATTATACAAATACCACCACCTTTTCCGTTTTGGTAATGAAGTGGAAGCTTATTGGCTGGAATACCGTTTTGTTTTCTCAGAATTAAATAACTGTAGTTTTCTTTTTCTTGTCAGTATCAAGAATTTGCGAATTAACATTTATCGAAGAAAATGAAGCACGAGCGCCTTCTATTCATGATAATTGTAGGATAACTTTTGTAATATATATTTCCTTGAAAGAACTCTTTTTCTGCTGACGTGTATAAATGTGAACACATTACGTTTATTCTTTATGGAACTGAAAAAATAAAAGACTCGAATCACATTGATACCGGTCATACTCTCTCTCGTGTTCTTTGATGTGTTGAAGAAGTAAGCACGTCATATAGTAGAGTGGTCAGAGCCCCTACAAATTCGACTTTAATGCTCCAATATGAAAAAAAAAAAATGTAGCATAGATAATTTTATCCCTATCTAATGATGACTGCTCATTAAATGTGCCCCTATACGATTACGTCAACATTTTAACCTAAAGATACCCTCCAGCAGTATATTCCACGAAGTGCCGTACATTTTTGGATATTTTGTAAAACATCCGTCAATAATATTTTATTGTTTTGTATGAAGGTAATTCGTACACGCTTATAATTTATCTCCTCTTTCCAATGATACTAGATATATATGTGTATGTAGAACAGAACGTATTTGAAAGTTACTGCTCTGATCGGAACATAACGATGGTACTTGCTGTATTTATGTGATAACATTATCCTAAAGTCGTACACTTCATTATATACGCTGTCAAAAATTATTAACGTTATTCGAAATTGCAAAAAAAAAAAACATTTTTTAGACACCCCCCCCCCCATTCTTCCGTAAATTAAAGATAAACGGTGTCCAGTTTTTCATCGACCAGCGGTATAAGTTTAAAATTAAATTACTGATTTCAAGTTGAACCGTCCACCAATTAATAAATTTAAATTTTTGGATAATTTTGTATGAGTTATAGGAGATAGTCTTAAGTGTTAGATGTATAATGTACGTTTAGCCTATTTTATTACACTTTGTACCCATCATATGTTATGTACAAGCAATGACAACGTCATTTGTTTTTTGAGAAGTAAAGCTGTGTTTGTTCGGCTGTATATAACACACTGATTTTACGTTGAATTAGCTGTATGTAACACACTGATTTTACGTTGAATTAGCTGTATGTAACACACTGATTTTACGTTGAATTAGCTGTATATGACACACTGATTTTACGTTGTGTGGTTGTATATAACACACTGATTTTACGTTGTTTGGTTGTATATAACACACTGATTTGACATTGATTAGCCGTATATAACACTGATTTGACGTTGAATTAGCTGTATATGACACACTGATTTTATGTTGAATTAGCTGTATATAACACACTGATTTTACGTTGATTAGCCGTATATAACACTGATTTGACGTTGATTGGCTATATATATAACACACTGATTTTACTTTGGTTGTATATAACACACTGATTTTACATTGATTTTTTTAAGCCCAGTAACGTTGCGCTAGTTTCATTCAGGGGAAGACCTACTCGAAACCGATTATGTTTTGTCTGTCTGTCTGTGGACATACCTCCTCCTAAACGAGTTGGCTGATCCAGACCAAATTTGGAATAATCACATAGTAGTCCAAAAGCAAACAAAATTCATATTAAATTTTCCCATATGTTGAAAAATAATATTTTATAGAATGCTACAATATATCGTTACTGCAACAGCTATTGTAAATAGTTGAGTTTGAACGAAACACGCACCACAATATATCGTTACTGCAACAGCTATTGTAAATAGTTGAGTTTGAACGAAACACGCACCACAATATATCGTTACTGCAGTAGCTATTGTAAATAGTTGAGTTTGAACGAAACACGCACCACAATACATCGTTACTGCAACAGCTATTGTAAATAATTGCGTATGAATGAAAATCATACCATAACAAAATTCCACGAGTCAAAGAATGTAAATAAAAGTTTCGGCATGTTGGCTTGTTTTCCATAATATCCAAAATATACAGTAATAAAATATCCAGGTACAACGCGGAGAATAAAGATATTCATGCTGTTTAAGTTCCCGCTCTTTTCTAATTCACAAAATTGAATAAGCGCTCAAGCCTGAATTAAAGAAGTATTTCATAATTAAAATATTTTAGGATATTTATTACTTCTTCATGTAGAATATAGTTTTCTGTAGAAGCAAAATTGAAGATTATTATAAACGTACCAATTTCAGACAGTAGAAATCTTTACCACATCTCTGCTTTGAAATGGGCTGCTATGAACAAGAAGTGACGCAACTGCTTAGCCATTTCTGCCAAGTTTTCTACATTTCCTCACTTCCTTTGACTTACAACAATTTTCTTGGAGAATGAATATTAATGAAAATCCTTGTAGAGATTTTGCTCATTTTTAGCCAAATTGCGCGTGCTTTCCGCGTTTTCAAGAGAAAAAAGATGGAGATCAGTCTCCCAAAAAATAACTTACAAAACTTTTAAGGTAAGACATTTAAAGTACATTAGAAAAGCTTCAAAAAGAAAGTCCATTATGGACTGAGAATTCCCTTTTACTCATAGACTTTCACTGGATCTGTTGGACTTTCACCAAGGGCATAACTGGGTATGCAATTTGCCTCTCAAAAAATTAGTCAAATTGCACATCTGCTTAATTGTTATTCAACTTTTCAACCTGTTTTTATAATAACAATATAATTATTATTATTATGAGAATTTTGGCATAATGTTTTAAAATATTGGAAAGCCTTAATTATGGGTAAAACTAATTTAGGTTTCTTGAATGATTAGAAATATACCTTAAATAGTTATTGGCTGATGTGCCTAACATAACATTATACACATGCTACTGTTATGTAATATAACAACCTGAAAGAACATTAGGCCTATACACGAGTAGTTGCTTTTACGTTCAATTTTCGGAATATCAGGCTATAACCGCTTTAGTGCACGACACTATTGTTATCAAGTAAAATAATTTTGATATTCAGTCAGGATTTTGGAGAACATTATTTATTAGTTTGTCTTGGTAGCATAATTATTTTACAGTTTACTAATAACTTTTTATATTATGTTGTAGTGAGAATTTTATTTACACGCGACGTAAGATATGAATACAAAATAATTACTTCTCTTAAATGTAAGTGTTCCAAACACTTAAAATAATTGTACTCGTAAAGATGGCCAGGTGGTTAGGGTGCTTGACTTGCAATCTGAAGGTCGCGAGTTCGAATCCCCGTCCCATCAAACATGCTCGCACTTTCAGCCGTGGAGGCGTTATAATGTGACGGTCAATCCCACTATTCGTTGGTAATAGAGTAGCCCAAGAGTTGGCGGTGGGCGGTCTTGACTAGCTAGCTGCCTTCCTTGTAATCTATCACTTCAAAATTAGGGACGGCTAACGCAGATAGTCCTGGAGAAGATTCGCGCGAAATTCAACTGTTATAAAGCTGGGCGTCTTTTAGCTAAAAATCGGTTATGGTCGGACATAGATACAGCTCCACAGAAGGCATCAGTGGGAAAGGGGGAGACCAAATTCTGTAAAACACGTTTTACATAACTTACCATCAAACTGGAAAAATACAGCACTTAACATGGTTGCCGCACGCCTAATAGAATTATAGGTCGTTCTTGTTGTACTGTGAATGAAGCAGTCATTGTGACCTTGACACCAGTTATCAAAATAACATGTTAATCAACTACTCCAAAACTATACTCTGTCTATACGTTGAAGATGCGCTATTCCTACGCTTTTCGTTTCGACAGAAGCCTCATTCTGATCGTCACTGTGGTACAAAGTAGTAGAATTCATAATACAAAGTTTGATACTTATAACTAGTACCATTATCAAACGGACAGTAGAAACCCGAGTGCTGAATCTCTTTTTATTGCTAGACTATTTCTGTTCTATCTATTACGTCGTTCGTAGAAAGTCGATATACAGTAAACGCCTTTAAGAACGTCACGTGACAATTGTATGAGGCCCGTCTAAACTAACTACGTGGTGTTGGTGCTTGGATTATTTAACGAATCCGGTTTCAGGAACATTTCGTTGCGAGACAAACAACAAGTTATATTAATCAACAAACGAGGGTTTGTACGGACACTAATTAAATATTTAATGATGAAGTAGGAAGATACGGGCTATTAAATGACACATTTCATAAAAGTACCTTTTAAACATGCAAAACGCTTTTCTCGTCTGTGGCTTCGCGTATACAGAAAGATCGTTAATTATTTCATCTAGCGTTATGAATAATTAAACCATAGTGATAATTAGGCTTATCTTTTTCAGTTCAACTACTAATGTGTTATTGATTCCAGCCAGGTATCTAATTGCACCACGGGATTTTTTTCCCCTACTTTTCGAAAACCAAATTAATATTTGATATATTTTAATATTTGAGCCGGGTTTCAGTTTTTTAGAAGCTCATCAAAGCACATCATTGTGGCAATATTTCTCTTACGAGCTTTCAGGATTAAAAACAAACAGAAGAAGGCTATTTAAAGATGGCATTTGTCCCCACCAACCACCCGGTGGAACAGCGGTAAGTTTACGGGACTTACAACGCTTAGATCCGGTGTTCGATTCTCCCTGGTGGACACAGCAGAACGTTCAATGTGTCTTTTGTCTAAGACAAACAACCAATCACAAACGTATTTTGCTACAAGGAAAGTTTCTTTAATTTATAATATTTATTTCAGCACTTAGAAGCCTTTACATTACATTTTTTTAACTTGTGTTTAAATAAAGGCCTTCAAGTCGAAACGTTCTACATACAGGAAGAGGAAGTTCCCATGCATGTTTATATTTCACACATTATAATTCCTAAAATTACGGATGAGGTGTACATGAGTCGGGTGTTTGTTTAACACGTTTTTCTAAACTATGTATACCCCAACTGTTTGTGGATCATGACTTTGTTAAATACTGTGTTCTTTTATAACACACGAGTCACACACAAAAGTACATATACATACTAGATGTACTTCCGCAGGGTCCTCAAAAGTGTACAGTTTCAAGAGTAAATAAAACTAAAATTAAGAGTAACAAATATTTTTATTTCTTGCTTTTCAAGTTCTTAGTCATTTCTGTATTGTGGCCTACAGAATGCATAATTCTTCTCGTGATTCATTGCATCAGCACGTTTTACTGACGTCACGACAGTACAAATTGCAACGTTAAGACGTCCCTTATGTGTACGTAATTTTAGTGTCTACTCACTGATTGACAGACAACACACTACTGTATAGTGGTGGGAGTGGTTAAAACGAGGTGGCCCCTTCAGACGGCCTTCGCCCCCCGTTTGGGAACTTAA
>NW_013666059.1:173461-174273 GCF_000517525.1 Limulus polyphemus
CGACGGCTGAAAGGACGAGCATGTTTTGGTGGGACTGGGATTCGAAACCGCGACCCGCAGGTTGCGAGTTGAGCTCCCTAACCACCTGGCCATGCCGGGCCTGTACAGATCCAGGCCTAATTAATAAAAGAAAGATAGAAGCAAAAATCAATATTTAAAGTATTTCTCCATTAATGAGAAGGATGCGATTGTTTCTTCTGACACAGTCGAAGAATATGCGATGCGATATTTATCAATTTCAAGGGAAGAAAACAGTGGCGAGTGTGTGTAGGCGGAGGGTAAGTCGAAAAGTGAGGAGCGCAGTGTGTATGCGGGGAACTCAAACTGGGTTTATTATAAATTTCACAATTTTTACATTAACTTTTTCGCTTCCCACCGACATTAGCTCCACCTACCACCAGTGGTACACATACCACAATTTTTAATCTCTCCCTACACCATAATCTAAGTCTAATTACACATGTCTGTGAATTTAAACTTCATAAAAGTTGTTTTGGTTTTAATAACGGCGTTTCCATAATTCAGCTACGCAGATTTCGAAAATAATATTATTATTTTTTTCTATCACGTAAGGATTTTTTTACAAATCGGGAAGAAAAAATTCTTACTTAGATCAAATTATTATTTTGTGTACTACAATGAACATTTATCATTATAATATTTGTTAACAAAACTACAAACAAACTGAAGAAAAGGGAAGAACATTGATGTCCAACGAATACGCATCCTCATTCATCCTGATTTTTTATTTTTATTCGCGTGTGTGTGTGTGAAATCTTCGTATTTCATTCTCAAAACTACGTGTTGTGATC
>NW_013666059.1:174294-175043 GCF_000517525.1 Limulus polyphemus
CTTAAAATTAAGACGTTAAACAAATTTAATTTTTATTTCTTTCGTCTTTTCAAGTTTCTTAGTCATTTCTGTATTGTGGCCTACAGAATGCATAATTCTTCTCGTGATTCATTGCATCAGCACGTTTTACTGACGTCACGACAGTACAAATTGCAACGTTAAGCGTCCCTTATGTGACGTAATTTTAGTGTCTACTCACTGATTGACAGACAACACACTACTGTATAGTGGTGGGAGTGGTTAAAACAGGTGGCCCCTTCAGACGGCCTTCGCCCCCCCTTTGGGGAAATAAACAAAATTACTATTAATATTAAGTTTACTCTCTGTGAAATCACTCATTTCTTATGCATTTTCACCCAGTTTATTTTGTCAGTTCTTTACATGAGTTGGGGTATAAAATTACTCAACATGATGCATTACGTGGACCACACAAGTAGTGAATGACACAAAAACTAGTCGGTAATTTGAGCTGAGCACCTTCTCCCTCCCGCCGTTTGCTCAGTAGCCTATATTGTTGATAGTAAAAACATGAGGAAATAGTACACTGAAGTTTGGATGACAAGATAAATAAAGCACATGACGTTTAAGCCTAATAATAAATTACACATCAGGTGTGGAAAATTTGATTACAAGGAAAAGTATCAGATAGTCATTAACTAACCAGTTCTCAATTCATCAGTTTTAGATTCAAAGCTACACGAGGGCTATCTGCGCTAGCCGTTCCTAATTTAACAGTGTAAGACTATAGG
>NW_013666059.1:175053-185438 GCF_000517525.1 Limulus polyphemus
ATCAAGATATTTAATGACTGTAAACATTGTTTGGTATCAAACCACCTACACCATTTGTATCAAGATATTTAGTGACTATAAACATTGTTTGGTATCAAACTACGTACAACGTCTCTAAATAGATTTTTAGTGACTATAAACATTGTTTGGTATCAAACCATCTACAACATCTGTATAAAGATATTTAGTGACTATAAACGTTGTTTGGTATCAAACCACCAACACTATCTGTATCAAGATATTTTTTCACTATAAACATTGTTTGGTATCAAACCACCTACAAAATCTGTATAAAGATATTTAGTGTCTATAAACATTGTTTGGTATCAAACCACCTACAAAATCTGTATAAAGATATTTAGTGACTATAAATATTGTTTGGTATCAAACCACCTACACCATTTGTATCAAGATATTTAGTGACTATAAACATTGTTTGGTATCAAACTACCTACAACATCTCTATATAGATTTTTAGTGACTATAAACATTGTTTGGTATCAAACCATCTACAACATCTGTATAAAGATATTTAGTGACTATAAACGTTGTTTGGTATCAAACCACCAACACTATCTGTATGAAGATATTTTTTGACTATAAACATTGTTTGGTATCAAACCACCTACAAAATCTGTATAAAGATATTTAGTGTCTATAAACATTGTTTGGTATCAAACCACATACTACATCTGTATAAAGATATTTAGTGACTATAAATATTGTTTGGTATCAAACCACCTACACCATTTGTATCAAAATATTTAGTGACTATAAACAATGTTTGGTATCAAACTAGGTACAACATCTGTATAAAGATATTTAGTGACTATAAAAGTTGTTTGGTATTAAACCACTTACAACATCCGTATAAAGATATTTAGTGACTATAAACATTGTTTGGTATCAAACCACCTACAAAATCTGTATAAAGATATTTAGTGTCTATAAACATTGTTTGGTATAAAACAACATACTACATCTGTATAAAGATATTTAGTGACTATAAATATTGTTTGGTATCAAACCACCTACACCATTTGTATCAAGATATTTAGTGACTATAAACAATATTTGGTATCAAACCACCTACAACATCTGTATCAAGAAATTTAGTGACTATAAAAGTTGTTTGGTATTAAACCACTTACAACATCCGTATAAAGATATTTAGTGACTATAAACATTGTTTGGTATCAAACCACCTACAACATCTGTATCAAGATATTTAGCATTCATCCTGATTTTTTATTTTTATTCGCGTGTGTGTGTGTGAAATCTTCGTATTTCATTCTCAAAACTACGTGTTGTGATCTTTCTTTTATGTATTGCGTTATGACGTTTTGTGAAAAGTCTGTAATTGATAGAGAAAAATGGATATCATTTTCGCATTCAGCGTACAGGAATTACCGTAGAACATATAAAAATGTCAAGACATTAAAATCATCGCAAGTCTGTGTTGTTAAATAGTTATAATGGTTGGCGTGCTGGACCTGCGTATCCGATGTTCGCGCCCCTTTATCGTAAAAAAAAAAAAAGGTGCTATAAATGGTCACCACTCTCTAATAAGAAGATTCGGGCTCAAATCCTAACTTCTTCTACATATCCGTAATACGGCATCAGATTAACAATGGTAACGTATGATAAAAAGTAGTTCCTAACTTGTCCATAATAAAAACAAGTAAATAATTAATAATTACACCTAGGTGTTGTTGTATAGGCTACCTATAAAACGTGGGAAAAATTATTTTCCTTCCCTCATGAACTGAGGTACCATGTTTATACATACAACTACCAGGCAGAATTTACTTTAAATACATAGGCTAGTAAGTGTGAATGATATACGTTTGAGTACCTTTGTCTTTAAGAAAATTACGTTGACTAGATCCATTTCATTCTAATATCGTTTAAGATTTTATGATTGAGTTTTGCACAGAATATACTTTAAATACATAGGCTAGTAAGTGTGAATGATATACGTTTGAGTACCTTTGTCTTTAAGAAAATTACGTTGATTAGATCCATTTCATTCTAATATCGTTCAAGATTTTATGATTGAGTTTTGCACAGAATATACTTTAAATACATAGGCTAGTAAGTGTGAATGATATACGTTTGAGTACCTTTGTCTTTAAGAACATTACGTTGACTAGGTCCATTTCATTCTAATATCGTTTAAGATTTTATGATTGAGTTTTGGCAATCTTGCAAGTAGATTTATCTGTTACATTTTTTTAACATCACTGGATTATAAATAACCATTTTCAAGTTAAGTGCGCCAATTTAAACACTTTTAGTTCCTGTTACTAGTTGTTAAGTTTTGTAATCTGTAATTCACATTAACTTACGATCAGAGCAAGATACCTACTTAGATCAAAACTAAACACGAACCTGGGAATGAGTATAGCTAGTTAGATATACTTTTTATACGTTCTTAATTATAAAAATTATAATGCGTCATTTCGTCAGTAAAAGAACCTCGCTGTTAACAATATTTTCGACCGTAATCCCAATAATATCTCATGAGTATCCTGCTTAGGAGATTTATTTAGCTAACAATGCAAAACAATCTTTCATAATAATAATAATAGCATAACAATAAACAACAAACCAAAATAGAAAGCAGCGCCATTCGATGTACTAGGTAGTATAAACAATACTCTTAAGGAAAGTAACAATAAATGAATAATATACCTTACTTTGAGAATACAGAAACATTAGCTGTTGGCTTGAACTACTGTTGTACAAGTACAATGTTCTTAGGACAGTCTCCTTAACCCTAGAACGCTAGCGTGGTTAGTTCAGTATACAGGTTTAACTTGTTTGGGGTCATAGTGACTCCACACTGGTGTTTTAGGGTTAACGATAGAGTTAGGCATGTACAAGTAGACATCTTTAGGACGAGGTTAGCCAAGTACAATGTTCTTAGGACAGTCTCCTTAACCCTAGAACGCTAGCGTGGTTAGTTCAGTATATAGGTTTAACTTGTTTGGGGTCATAGTGACTCCACACTGGCGTTTTAGGGTTAACGATAGAGTTAGGCATGTACTAGTAGACATCTTAAGGACGAGGTTAGCCAAGTACAACGTTCTTAGGACAAACTCCCTAATTAAAGAGTTATATAAGTACAATACTCTTAGGACAAACATCCAGAGGACAGAATTAGTTGCATTCTCTTAAGACAGACTTTACTGAAAGACTTGGGGCAAGGAAAATGTTCTTAATACAAACTCTGTAATAAAAGAATCAGGGAAACGTAATTCTGTTAAAACAGAGCCTCAAGTGAAAACGTTACGCAATAAAAATTATCTTAAGACGGACTTATAAATGTGAAATTTAGGTAAGTAAACTCATCTTCAATGACAGAACTAAGCAAATGAAATCCTGTTACAGATGCTGTCATGAAAGTTAAGTGAAAATGTATCCTTTTATAAAGAAGGAATTGGGCAAAGGAATATTCTGACGAAAAAAACAATCATGTAAACTCTTCAGGGATTTTTAATTTTTAAGAATTTAAAGTGCGTGAATATTTTATATTCAACCCATTTTAAAATATTAATTAGGTCTTTTATCCAGAGAAAAAGAAATATATGAATTAAAACTTTAACGTGTTTACAGTTAATTCCAATAAACGTATTGAACAAAAAATAAAATAAAGTTCAAAAGTACCTGAATAAAAAAATGCGTATGTAATTTGAATATAATTTTTTTTGTGTGTAGCTTTTAGCCTAATCTGTAAAATATTTTAGAAGTCATTGTTTGTATGGTGAAAGTTTTAATGGATTAAAGTTCAGTGATAAGTAGAAAGAAGGTTATGGATACCCCCCCCCTTCTCTGATTCTACTAGAAAGCATATTATCTTTAGACAAGTATGGACGTACGAGGTGAATAAGATATGATGGGGATTGATAGAATGACATATTGTCTTTCAGTAGATCGAATGTTTCCCCCTGTGGGACAGCTGTTAGTCTACGGACTTTTAACGCTAAAACCTGGGGTTCGATTCACGGTGAACGCAGCAGATAGACGAACGCGGCTTTGTTCTAAAACGAATAAACAGATTGAATTTTTAGCTTTTCTAGGTTGTATTTTGAAAAAGCTCAGCACGTCCCGAGAGTAACATCAGATGGATGAATAGACAGAGCTGTGTGTTCCGTGTTTCCATATCATATGCTATGGTTTTTTTAGAATCGAGACATTTTTCGACAGCGACTATGGTTCGGAGAAATTATCTCTTGCATGTATATAGGTTTGAAGTATGCTCACCGTTAAGGCTTTATGCCATCACCGTAAGTACAAGTCATGATCGTCAAGAAAAAAAATAACTTTTTTTTGCTTCATATCAAGCTAGTACCACAAATTCATTAAACCATCAACAAATCAGATTTACACCACTTGTTGTTGTTTGTAAGTAAGCACAAAGCTACACAATGGGCTATCTGTGCTCTGCCCACGGATTCTAGCATTGTAAGTCCGCAGACATACCGCTGTGCCACTGTGTGTGTGTGTGTGGGGGGGGGGGGGTTACAACAATTGTAGTAATCTGACCAAACTGACAACATCCTGAATTTGGTTGAATTAATTGTATATTCTTTTGAGCATGAGCAATAGAACACTCGACTAAGTTAGACGACGATTGATTAGCATAATCTCGAACTCACATCTCCATCTAAAGCAACTGATTACGACTCAAGAGGGACAAGTGAAGTGAAAACCTGTTTTCTCTTTAAACTTATGACGTTGTTATGAATTTGATACAGGCTGAAACTAAACTCTTTCAGATAAGTTCTCTTCAGGCACATTGTGCTACTATATATTGATGATAAAAAAAAAGACGAAAAACGACTTTTTTTATATAATCAAAGATAAAAGTCTTTATCAGTTACTTCAGCCGACTAGTTTCCGTAACACAGCTACCATAATTACGAGTCTGTATATTGCGAGTTTAAAGGGTTTGATAAACGATGTGTATCTTTTGAGATTAAAGGATTTTATGAGTACTGTATCCTGTGAGATTAGGGGGCTTGATAAACACTGTATCTTGGGAAATTAAGGGATTTTTAAACGCTGAATCCGTGAGATTAAGGGGTTTATAAACACCGAATCCTATGAGATTAAGAGGTTTATGAACACCGAATCCTATGAGATTAAGGGGTTTATGAACACTGTATCAGGTGAGATTAAGGGGTTTATAAACACCGAATCCTATGAGATTAAGGGGTTTATGAACACTGTATCAGGTTAGATTAAGGGATTTTATAAACTGTATTCTGTGAAATTAAGGGTTTAATTAAATACAGTCTATGAACTGTATCCTGTGAGATTATGAGTTTTATAAACAATATTCTGTGAAATTAAGAGGTTTAATAAACAAACTGTGAGCTTTGAGATGAATGAGTTTGATAACAAACTTGCGTCCTATACGTAATGAATGGGTTTGATAACCTATCTAACTTGTGTGATAAATAGGCTTCATATAAACTAGTCAGGAGCGATAAAAGGGAATAGTATAGATAACGAAAACACTAGAGCATGAGGATTGTAAAAAGAAAACCTTAGCATATAATGTACTAAAGTTCTTGTTCAAATGCAGACAGAGAAGTAAATAATGACCGACTTCAATATTTTTATATCCTAAGTCTCTTATAAACTCATCGCTCTTTGAGATCAGGAATCGATAACAACAAGGTTCTCCAACTGATCATTAAATGTATTCTCGTCATTGTGGTCAGACGGTGAAATTCGGGGTTCGATCCACGCGATGGAATAACGCCATCTAATTGTGTGGCTTTGTGGTAAAACACGCATCTGAAGAGACTAGTCACATAGTTAATGTTAGCTGTGATTATTATTGTAGACTTTTTCAGCGGCTCTTATGGTAGGAGTTATTACATAAATGGATTTGTGAAGTTAAGTAACGTCAGTTTGTTACTCGAGATTCGTTTCATTAATTGTTATGTAACGGTTTTATTTCCATTCCTATATGAGTAGTTAACCTCCGAGCGGAAGTTCTTAATAATTACATTTTATTCCATCGGAAGCTCTTTACGTAGGTTGGATGTATTAGTAATTCGTTATGTATACGTAGCGTAACCATTAGTAATGATGTATCACTGTCTTACATTTAGCCATTAGCTTTTTCATAGCTCGATTCTTAGCATTTTCGTGCTGATTACAAAAACTTAGATAACTTTTTTTTTTTCTACCGAGATACTGTCACTGTTCGAATTTAATTTAATAATGTTAATGGACAGAAAATTTGTTTTTATTTACTAGATTCATTTAAATTGAGTTTTTGCTGCACCTTTCAGATGGGACTATCAACTAATGATGGAAAATGCAACATTTTGCATTGTCCCCAGAGGGCGTCGTCTTGGATCTTTTCGTTTTCTCGAGGCACTTCAAGCCGGCTGTATTCCTGTCTTGCTCAGCAACGGTTGGGAACTCCCATTTGGAGAAGTGATTGATTGGGGTAAAGCAACAGTCTGTACTGATGAACGATTGCTTCTTCAGGTAGGTGGCACCACTTACGCAGTATCTCTGCATTTACGAAAACATTTTTTTTTCTTACATTTTATCATTAAGATAAGTTATTAAAACATGTGTGTGTAACAAAATATGTGTTTTTGAAGGAAATTTGCATTTTGTTTTTTTAATAAGGATAAATACAATAAATCTGTATAATACAAGCTACTTACTAAAGATTGCAGAAACATGTCCAAGCTATCATGATGTTTCTTTCATTGTGGTCAAGTACTTTTATCAGTTCATAAACCTAGGTTATATTCTATTGTTTTAGGCCAAAATCCAGTTTGAAAAACAACACGTTTAAACCTGAAGATATATATATATATTTCTATAGGTCCCTGATGTTGTTCGTTCAATTAGTAAGACACGTGTACACGCGCTTCGTCAACATACACAGGTACTGTGGGAGAATTATTTTTCGTCAGTTGAGAAGATTGTAATGACCACGCTAGAGGTAAGATTGTGATGACCACTACTTATTTCAGGTGTTTCGCTGTATAACACATAACCCAAGTTCATACTGGCAAAGTTATTTTTGTCCTAATTTTTTACTGGATTTGAAACATGCTCAGTGTTGATAAAATGCTCAAAGTTTACGTTACACATTGAAACTGACTAGGCATAGCATATTTTTATAATAATTTACTGAAGTGACAACGTAAGGCAGATATCTCTAATAGACGATCAGTTAGTTAACAGGTATACGTTTATAACCAAGGGCCTAAATTCATGTTTAATATAAAAACAAAACAAAAAAACACCACAGTGTAATTTTACCGAATTTCTATAAAAGAAGTGATTTTTGTTTTGGTATTTCATCGTGAATTCGACTGGTCACAAAAGAAAAAAAAAACTGTCATGAACTTAGCGGCAGATTAATCTGTCGAGTGTCCAGGAATTTAGGAGTATAGTTTTAATAAAATCAGTAGTGATATCAATTACTAGCGAATTTCGCCATTATTTGTCACAAACTCGAGCAGTCGTATCAATTACTAGTGAATATTACAGATGTTTGTCACAAACTTTTACAAATGATGTCAATTACTAGCGAATTTCGCCGCTATTTTTCACAAACTCTCGTAGTGGTATCAATTACTAGCGAATTTCGCTGCTATTTTTCACAAACTCCCGTAGTGGTATCAATTACTAGAGAATTTCGATACTATTTTTCACAAATTCCCGCAATGGTATCAATTACTAGCGAATTTCGCTGCTATTTTTTCACAAACTCCCACGATGGTGTCAATTACTAGCGAAGTTTGCAGCTATTCGTCACAGACTCTATCAGTGATATTAATTGCAAACGAATTCTGTCGTTTTATTCTACAAACTCCAAGTATTCTGGTTATTTCTACGAGCACGGTATGGATTAACTTCTCGTTCGCACTTGAGGCTGAGAATATTTGATTGTCCTCTAATAACCTAATTGGTTTTATTATCGAAACTAAACCCATTCGTTTACATACATATAATCAAATGTAATATTCATTATATTCCAGGTCTATAAAGAAAGCACACAGTGCACTCAATATTTTGATATTACTAATGACGAGCTCCCCAGTGACACAGCGGACTTACACCGCCAGAAACCGGGTTTCGATATCCGTGGTGGGCAGAGCACAGATAGTCCATTGTGTAGTTTGTGCTTAACTACAAACAAAACCAATGGCGTATATAATAAATGTTTAAAAATCTAAGCATTTATAATGGCTGGAGACGGCTTGAATGGGTAATGAAGAAAAACTTTAATATAAGTTTAACATAACAGCAAATGTACAACGTTTCGACAAGGTTTTGTCATCATATGTCATGTACATTTGCTGTTATGTTAAACTTATATTAAAGTTTTTCTTCTTTACCCATTCAAGCCGTCTCCAGCCATTATTAGTCTCAAAGTGGGTTCCTCGTCATCGAATCTAAGCATTTGGTTAATTTACGATATCAATATCTAAAATTCAAAACGAAAATCTATTTCTCAGTTCGTGGTAAATTTTAAGTTAAATGTTTATATATGTATATATGCATGTTTCGAGTTTGTTTTCTTGTGACAGTTTCGTGAAGAATAATGCTTGTTTGTTACGGATTTCGCGCAAAGCTACACGAGGGCTATCTGCGCTAGCCGTCCCTAATTTAGCAGTGTAAGATTAGAGGGAAGGCAGCTAGTCATCACCACCCACCGCCAACTCTTGGGCTACTCTTTTACCAACGAATAGTGGGATTGACCGTAACATTATAACGCTCCCACGGCTGAAAGGACGAGTATGTTTGGTGGGACGGGGATTCGAACCCGCGACCCGTAGATTGCGAGTCGAGCACCTTAACCATCTGGCCATGCCGGGCCAATAGTGCTTGTTATTAATGTGGTATTTACATTTGATATTAGTAATTCTTTTTTTTTTAAACTAAAGGGACTATTGGTGCATAGTCGTACATAGTTGCCCCTCAGTGGCACAGCGGTATGTCTGCGAACTTACAACACTAGAATCCGGGTTTCGATACCCGTAATTAGTAATTTATTTTTTTAAACAAACGGACTATTGGTGCATAGCCGTACATAGTTGCCCCTTAGTGGCACAACGGTATGTTTGCGGACTTACAACGCTAGAATCCGGGTTTCGATACCCATGGTGGGCAGAGCACAGATAGCTCATTGTGTACCTCATTGTTTAATTACAAACAAACAATCATACATAGTTTTGAACTGACGGCCTAGAGCGAAGGCAGCTAGTCAACAACACCCACCTCCAGCTTTTGGACCGATCTTATATGAACGAATAATTGGTTTTGACCATCATCTCTTGCAGCAAACACACGACCCCTCAGTGTATAGCGGGCGTTTGAAGCAACGGACCGCCAACTATAATCCTTAGTCTTAAAGTCAGCAGCTTGGGTTATCGTTGGGTCTAATCCTTTAACCCAAGGTCTAATTCTTGGGTTAAAATGGCGTATGTCTTGAATAGTTACAATTATCACAGATTGAAGAACTGTAAACTCACCAAACATTTCTGACATATTATGCATTAGCGTTCGGTAATTTACAGTGATTATGAATGTGTTAATTACGTTAATTTTGTAAAAGAAAATGTGTTTTAATCTTTTATGCCAGAAGAAAAAGGGTGTAACTCGTGTTCGGTATTTAATGGAAACTTGCTGCATCAGTGTTCACATGCCGTCTTCTTTGTAGAAGCACTTTGTTAATTACACGCAAATGAAAGCTGGCACGTGGTGCACGAACCAAAGGCCACGTGACAACAGCCAGCAGCCGCCCGTGTGTTCGATTTCGAGATGCCGTGACATTACTTTGTATATTGGAAGATTGTTTAATATAAAGTTTAATAAACTTATTCCCAAGATTGGAATGCTCAATTTTTAAAGATAACAGAGTTTCGGACCTGGTGACCCGGGTTCGAATCCGTGCGATACCACAAAATATTTCCCACACTTTAAGTAAGCTATGGATGCGTTATAGGAGTGACAGCTACATCCGTTAGCTGGATGTTGGGTGACATGATGCTAGCGACTAGCTACCTTCCCATTGGTCAGTAACACAAAATTAGGGACGGCAGAATATAGCCTCAGTAAAAATTCTGTAATTATGAGCCTTATATTTGATAGAAAAAAAAGGCCCTGAAAAAAAATTATCTTGCATATTTGTAGGAATTTAGCGAAAGAACGCAGAATCTTTTAACTGTCTTAAATTGCGAAACTAATGTTTGGTCTTCAGTTTTTCAAAAGGAGAAGCATAATATTTACTGATATCCAGTTTTTCCTGTTTATATATGTATGTTTTTTTATGTCTTTGATCGAAAAAAAAAAGATCCCCGAGTTTTGAGAAGATTATTTAAACCAAACATCTT
>NW_013666059.1:186154-188438 GCF_000517525.1 Limulus polyphemus
AAACAGACTCATATTCGTTAATGAGTTGTTTTTTACCAAATCAAAAATTTCCAAGCAAGTTCATTCTCTCAAACAGTAATTCTGACCACTTTTAACTTGAAGGCATTTTTGTTCCATAAGTTGCAGCTAGCGATATATTATCACTGAAATGATTGATTAGCTCTATTAAAAAAAATTTGTTTAATTTCGCGCAAAGCTACACGAGAGCTGCCTGCGCTAACCGTCTCTAATTTTGAAGAGATAGACTAGAGGGAAGGCAGCTAGTCAACGCTATCCACCGCTAATTTTTGGGCTACTCTTTTAGTGGGATTGAGCGTACATTATAACACCTCCACGGCTGAAATGGAGAGCAGATTCGGTAACGGGATTTCAACCCGCAATTCACAGATTGCGAGTCGAAAGATCGCTGAATAAAGAATATCTTATTTCAAATCAGATATCACTTAGTCTTTAGTTGGAGAACAAGTTAACTATAAACTTATTTTCTCACTAGTTTTTGGTTCGTTTGATGTTATGCGCAAAGCTATGTGCCCACCGTGCCCCAATATGTAGCCTTATACGCCATTATTCTTGGGAGTATCTTGTACAGTTTCAAGAGCTTCACTCAAGAAACTCGAGCTTGGTGATTTCTTAGAAGAAATCCACCTTGTGGCATTCTTTTATATCTCATATTATACCTACCTACAATTCTTCTTCAATTTATGTATTCTTCCGGTTTGCCCTCCAGTGATACAGCGATATGTCTGCAGACTTACAATGCTAGAAACCGGGTTTCGACACCCGTGGTGGGCAGAGCATAGATAACCCATTGTGTAGCTTTGTGTTTAACATCTAACAATTCTTCCGGTTTGGTTTTAACACAAGAAGTTCGCTTCAGACCCCTGATCTTTGTAGCACCTATAGTTGTTGCCAGTCTTTGTCGTTTCATTGGCCAGGTGGACGAACTTTGGCCTTTGGCGATCAACAAGTGGACGATTTAATTAAATATGCTAACTTGTCACCCAAAAGGGAAGATTGAGCTATATATATTCTTGATTGTGATTGGCTTAGCTAAAAAGGTGATATCTCTTTGTAGGTTTATTCTCAAAGGTAGCACTACTTTGCAGGTGAATCATTGTGTAGGGATCGGTTTCTGTCAGAAATCTGAAAGTAGTGACATGTGCTGTTAGATATAACAAGTTAAATTAAAGAAGTGGAAGTAAACATTTCCGCAAGTCTCACAGTTCCGTGGAACTTATAGGCCTATTAGTATCTATTTCACTCATTGTTCTAGTTTCTTTATAATTTTATTCGGTTTTCCAGCACAGTCTTTCCTCTGATCTTTCGTGTGATTATGTTAAAATAAAGTTGTGTATGAAGAGCGCTTCCACGTTTCTCGTTTCGTCACCTGCTACTGCAAGACTAAATCCTCGAATCTCCTGTTATTTTAAGTTCTTCCTTAGATCTGCTGGACTACCACACCGTATTTTCCTGCCTATAAGTGCATTATAATAGTATTCTGTTGTTTTTCAGAATTTATAGTACATAGCGGAGTGATTTAGACATTTTTGCAAAGAAATTAGAGGGAAAAACGACATTTACTCTCCAGATAATTATAATAAAAAGTTTTTATTCCAGCCAATGTTTCTCCCGTGTGACTTCTTCAGGTTTAATAGTACAAGAACGTGATAATAGTAAATTTCTCTTAGATGCTTTGTGAGGATTTTGCAGAAGAGTGCAAAGCTAATTATTAAGTCGGTTCTTACCGAACCTTTCTTGATGTTATATATTTTGGAATCCACGTGAGTTTGCGAGTGATATTCTGCTCAGGAAGATTTTTCTTCTTTATGCTAAAACTAAATTAACGTTGCACGAAATTGGTAAGTTTTAGCTGTATTTTAGTTTACACCCTAGTGGATTTCTCGAGCAAATTGTGACGATAAATATAATTCTGTTTCGTCACGTTCCTAAGTAGTTATAATGAACGCCTTACGCTACACAAGGGTTATCTGGGCATAGACCCCCCCCCCATTTTGAATTGGTAAACTAGAGGAAAGGCAGCTAGTAAACAGCACCTACTCTTACATAACCAAATAGTTAGACTTAGCCATCATTATTATAGCCCACGACCCACGTTTTTAATGCAACGGGACGCGAACTTCGGACTCTCGGATTCACAGTCAGAGCACGCTAATCACGCACCGTGTCCATATTGCTCAGGGTGCCAGCAAATCAACAACAGGCTGGTTAAGGAGTCTATATATTCTCTAAAGTTCGGGTACCGGCATGGTCAGGTGGTTAGGGC
>NW_013666059.1:189130-190336 GCF_000517525.1 Limulus polyphemus
AGAGTAGCCCAAAAGTTGGCGGTTGGTGGTGATGACTAGCTGCCTTCCCTCTAGTCTATCACTTCAAAATTAGGGACGGCTAGCACAGATAGCCCTCGTTTCGCTTTGCACGAAATTCAAAACCAACCGAACAACAATCTTTAAGGTTCATAACGTGGACGAGAAACCTTCAGTAAAAGGACAATGAACAGGTTTTGCTTCACCTTGAAATTTATTCGTGTCGAAATGTATTCTCAGAAAAGCACTACCCACTTTAAGTTTGTATTCAGTTTAACATGACGACATTTAAAATAAAGTCGCCCTAAACTTGCATGGAATAAAGTTCAACGTGGAATAAAACCTGTTCATCGTCTAATTTATTACAGAGTTGATACGTCATCCAACCAACTGCTGTGGCTAACTGGTATAACATGAATTCCAAGAAATTAGCAGCTATAATGACTTGGATTGTGTCTAGGGATTACAATCCCGAAGCTTTTATTCTTCTGAATTTCGGGATTTGAGTCACCGAAAACCCGGCCGGAATTTTAAATAATTTGCGTTTTTAAGTTATACGTTGTTTTAATCCACTAGTAATGGAACTATCTGCATTCATTGTCTAACTTAACTGATAAATATTCTTGTCTGTTTTTTACGATTTATAGCCATTAGCGGTAACAACTGTAATCGGAAAAATATAGAAAAAATATGTTAATGACCACCAATCCCGTTGAAAGTGACTGGAAATGAATAAAATAAGACTTTTTGATGAATGATGAAAAATGGTGACATTTTAAGATGAAAAGATGTGTTATGTATTTTTTAAAACTATGACTCACAAAAAAATTGAAAGTTTTACAGCCTAAAACAAGAGGGAATTCTCAATAGCCGCGGCACTTGAAATTCTTTTAGTAAAATTAGAGTAACATGATCTACGAGACCTTTGTTTTCCTTTTTATTAGCTAGATTTTTGAGCGCCAGCAATACCAAGCGTGTGGCGCGCGTATATCCGAATCGATTTTATTACTCATCAGGATCTTTACCAGCCTACCCTCAAATTGAAATTATTTTAGGAAGGATTAGAATAAATTAATCTGTGATACCTTGGGTGTGGTCATATACAAAAATCGAAAGGGTTTGACCTCCTGAGTCCAAAGCTGTAATTAGATCTCAAATCGGTCAAGAGATGACGGAGATACGAGCTGAAAGTTTGTTCTTGAAAAAAAA
>NW_013666059.1:191336-192891 GCF_000517525.1 Limulus polyphemus
CCAACTCTTGGGCTACTCTTTTACTGACGAATAGTGGGATTGACCGTCACATTATAACGCCCCCACGGTTGAAAGGGCGAGCATGTTTGGTGGGACGGGGATTCGAACTCATATTTTTTGTATGTATGAAGTGTTAACAATACAGTGTAATAACCGATAATAATTTAAGTTAACCCGATGGTTTAGTCATATTTAATGTTTATATGAAGTGTTAACAATACAGTGTAATAACCGATAATAATGTAAAGTTAACCCGATGGTTTAGTCATATTTAATGTTTATATGAAGTGTTAACAATACAGTGTAATAACCGATAATAATGTAAAGTTAACCCGATGTTTTAGTCATATTTAATGTTTATATGAAGTGTTAACAATACAGTGTAATAACCGACAATAATGTAAAGTTAACCCGATGGTTTAGTCATATTTAATGTTTATATGAAGTGTTAACAATACAGTGTAATAACCGATAATAATGTAAAGTTACCCGATGGCTAAGTTATATTTTCTTAATGAGAAAATACTATACGATGATAACTCCTGTATAAAATAAAAACTTTGAGAAAGTTCAGCATATTTTCATCATCTTTTTGTTGTTGTTTTTCTATTCCTTTAAGACTAAATGATGGAACGCGTTAATTGATATTTGTTACAGAGAGAGTGAAACGTTGATTTACCGTCTTGTCGATTTATTGCTGCTTGTTGATAAAGAAAACATTGGTGTATTTGATATTGATATGATTTCAGGGAAACGTTAAGTCTTTTGCTTTGTACATAATATTAACTATCATTATTTTTCGAGCTCCCAACTAGCTCAACGGTAAGTCTGAAGGTTTATATCGCTAAAGGGCGGGTTTAAATACCCGTGGTGGGCACAGCACAGATAGCCCATTGTGTAGCTTTGATTAGCAACAAACAAACAAAATATTTTTCGCGTAAATCAGTAGCCGTACTTTTGTTTTGTTTTTAAGTCGGACGTGGCCTAGTTGGTTAGCAAGCCTAGACTGTGAATCCGAGGGTCCGTGGCTCGCTTCTTGTTGCCACACCAGTACGTTCCGCACTTTGGAACCATGTTAGGGTAATGGTCAAATGCCACTATTTGATCAGCCAAAGAAGTGGGGTGATTATAACTACTTTCCTTCTAGTCTGTTAGCCCCAAAATCTAAACAATAAATAAATTATGGTCCCCTAACAACTCTTTCAACTTTTTTTTTTGTACAATCTACGCACAGTTAGTTTGAAATAGTTAACGGTTATGTGTTACTAAAGTCTTATAACACCTTCCTTCCTATGTGTACTTTAACACCTGGGAAACAACGAATATGGCATTGTTTGTTTTGTTTTTTAACGCATTATACATATTCAACCTGTGGGTTAAATTTCGGGTTCCCAACCTTCTGGATATCTCAACACATATATAGCCCATTGTTCTCTTCTGCTTTGCCCTCAATTACAAACAAATGCAATATAACTATCGAGCTGTATTCGGAAAGTCGTCCTCATTCGGGGTATTCACTGTACTATAGCCCCCCCCCCCCCAGTAGCACAGCGGT
>NW_013666059.1:193857-196913 GCF_000517525.1 Limulus polyphemus
TTTGTCATACCAGGGAACAAAATTTCAGACATCGTGAATACCAATATTTGTTTTAAATAGTATAACAACATTAAAACGTCCAGTATTCGTACAAAAAATAAAACAAATCCGATAACAATCACAAGAACAAGAAGTTTAGTACGAAGATCACGGATACTACCAACTGTGGTCCCCATGGCAACGGTTCCTTATAGTTCCAAAAAAAGGGTACGTAAGTTCTCGCTGCCAATCAGCTGTCTTCTTTTTAAGGGCAGTGATAACTAAGTCTTATTGTTTAGAGTCATTCCTTGATAAACGATTTACAAAATAACGCATGCTAATCTTGGCTTGTACTGTAGCTAGCCTTTTTTTTTATTACCTTGTGGACGTCTAACAAACCGTCGTAAATACTAAACCCAAACTGATTTAATGATACTTAACTAACATATCTAAGCTAATACTGATTTAATGATACTTAACTAACATATCTAAGCTAATATTTTGGAGTAAGTAGAGGAATAGTGAACGGCCGAATTCGCTGTACAGTGATGAATGTGATGGTATGAGTCTTTTTGCCACAATCAGTGTTTTTAAGCTTAAGCTAAAGAACCGGGAGAAATAAATATCAAATAATAACCTCACGAGGTGAAGTCTTACTCATAGTAATTAATAAACTATTTCTATCTACCTTTGAGTCGGTTTAGATGTACTGGTTAGTTCTTAATCATAAAGAAATCTTTAAAACTTAACTTTACCCACGTGAGAAAACAAAATTGAATGTCAGAATCCTAAAGTGGTAGCCAACAACAAATCGTTTCAAAGGAAGCGCGTTTTCTTCTGAGATTTACCCTTTTTGTCTGATTTACTCTGATCCTGCCTAAAATAATTTCAATTTGAGGGTAGGCTCATAGAGGTCCTGATGAGTAATAAAACTGAATCGGGTATACGCGCGCCCCACGCTTGGTAGTGCTGGCGCACTAAAATATAGCTAATAAAAAGAAAAAAAGTATCATAGCCGCGGCTATTGAGGATTCTCTCTTGTGTCAATATATTTTACCTATTTCGGGATTATTGTCTGTTCATCTTATTTGTTCCCCATGTCTATATGGAGTCGTTTGAAGTTTCTGTTTGGCTGTTAACCGTTTTACCACTTCTGTTGTAATAAAACTTTGATTTATTTTTACTTCTATCGACACGCCACATTTGTTTCTGCGGGAATAATTTTTATTTTTTGCACAAACTGACCGTATCTTTCCCCACGTGTCGTGCAAACAGGTTAGTAAACATATATTCTCGTGTGTCGTATAGCATAGAAACACGTTGTTTATATGATAAAATGGTTTGGTTTGAATTTCGCCCAAAGCTACACGAGGGCTATCTGCGCTAGCCGTTCCTAATTTAGTAGTGAAAGACTAGTCATCACCGCCAACTCTTGGGCTACTCTTTTACCAAAGAATAGTGGGATTGACCAGAACATTATAACGCCTCCACGGCTGAAAGGGCGAGCATGTTTGGTGGGACGGGTATTGCGAGTCGAGCGCCCTACCCAGCTGGCCATGCCGGACTGAGATTAAAAACACGTTTTATATTTATCATTATTATTTTGCGTGTTGCACCTTTAAAAACGTGTTTGACAACACGATTTGGATCGGTAAACGTGTTTTATCATGTGTCAAGTAGCACATAAACACGTTGTTTAGATAATAAAATACACGCACAAACGTGTATATATTTGTTAGTTGTTGTATTTACATATTTTGCCTTTAAACGTGTTTGGTAACACGACTAGACAGACTTCAATGTCTTATATTGGTTAAAACGTTTTTCTGGGAGCGTGTGTGGATGTTAGGGTTCTAAGTACAGTTTATCACATTGCAGTGTGCAGTTGTTAGTTTTATCAGAAGCCGTGGTACGAAAGTCGCACAACAGCGTCTGCTAGAGCTACGAGTCTAATCCAATCATGGACTTAGTAAGGACGTGCATGCAAGCCCGCTATACGCTCCGCATCTCCCCAGGTAACAGCGGGCTCTCCCTTATCAAGGTTTCCGGAAGAACGAGCACGTGCCGCATACTCGTTAAAACGTGATGTCGTTTTCTTCTGCAACATACTAGTACCGTTGATGAGCTAGTTGGATGACTTCCTCCATCGATTTTATTCTTATCCACCCCACCCCAATATCGTCATGTACATCCCCTAAGACAGCAGTCATTCTCCGCTTCAGTTGGTTTTTAATCTATTCACCTTCAAGTTCTCCATAATAAGACACTGAGCAATTTAAGTTCGACATACTAGTATCAGTTGTGGTATATGAAATATTTTTGTGATGATTTTATAAAATGGTAGACAATACACTTAATATATATATATATATATTAATTTTGTAAATGTAATATAGGTAGATGACCATTACACTGAAATAAAAACATCCGAACGAATTTAGGATAACGAAATAGCAACTTTCTGTGGTCTGATGAATATTGCGGTGTTAAAAAAAATATCCTGCTGATAAAATTTTCTAACAGTATACAACATTCTACTTTGTCAAGTAAAATTGAGTAAACATATTTATGACGTAGACGTGTTTCACTTTCAATGAACATTTCATATAACTTTTTATTTAAATCAAAATAGAAATTACAACTTGGCCCAAAGTGACAAGTAAAACTTGGACAACTCTTAGACAATCCTAGTTTCAGAGGTCAGTTGTAGTTATAAACTAAGCATAACAGTTAGAAAACATTCAACATAGAACTTTACTAGAAAGCTGCTGTTCATACAGACACTACGACACTACAGCAGCTTTCCAGTAAAGTTCATACAGACACTACAGCAGCTTTCCAGTAAAGTTCATAAAGACACTACAGCAGCTTTCCAGTAAAGTTCATACAGACACTACAGCAGCTTTCCAGTAAAGTTCATAAAGACACTACAGCAGCTTTCCAGTAAACTTTATGAACTTTACTGGAAAGCTGCTGTAGTGTCTATATGAACTTTACTAGAAAGCTGCTGTAGTGTCTATATGAACTTTACTAGAAAGCTGCTGTAGTGTCTGTATGAAGTTTACTGGAAAGCTGCT
>NW_013666059.1:197796-200947 GCF_000517525.1 Limulus polyphemus
AGCATAGAACTTTGCCAGGAAGCTGCTGTAGTGTCTGTATGAACTTTACTGGAAAGCTGCTGTAGTGTCTTTATGAACTTTACTGGAAACTGCTGTAGTGTCTGTATGAACTTTACTGGAAAGCTGCTGTAGTGTCTTATGAACTTTACCGGGAAGCTGCTGTAGTGGCTGTATGAACTTTACTAGAAAGCTGCTGTAGTGTCTTTATAAACTTTACTGGAAAGCTGCTGTAGTGTCTTTGTGAACTTTACTGGAAAGCTGCTGTAGTGTCTATATGAACTTTACTGGAAAGCTGCTGTGGTGTTTTTATGAACTTTACCAGGAAGTTGCTAGTGTCTGTGTAAAATTAACCGGGAAATTGCTAGTGCCTATGTGAACTTTATCGGGAAGCTGCTATAATGTCTTTACGAAGAAGCTGCTGTAGAGTCCTGATGAAGTTTACCGGAAATTTGCTGTAGTGTCTTTCTGAATCCTACCGGGAAGCTCCTATAGTGTCTGTATGGAGTTGGTACAAAGGCCATTAAAGCGTCCATGAATGTTGACGTACGTGAATGTTATGGAATGCCGTTGTGGCAAATGCTAAATCTTTAAAAAAATTTCTTCACTTATTCCAATTAAAATTATTTTATTTTTCGCTTTTTTTTAGTGCAAAGGTTTTAATGGACTATATGCGCTCTGTCAACAGCCGTGAATCGAACCCTGAGTTGAGTATTGTAAGTTTCCAAACTTACCGCTGACCCACCGTCGACACAATTGGACTAAAAATAGCATTTTACAGTAGCATGCGAAATTATTGACCAACAAGTAGACAAATCCCAACTTGACGAAACAAAAGTTAACCTGAGCACATTCGGAAAATTAACCTTTTTTTTTCTTCTTCTAAGTATTTCAAAAGAAGACATCGTTTTCTTCCGAAAGTACTGTACTTGTTGAGTTTCTTTAATTTTTATTTTATAAAATATTCTGTGTTACATTTAAAATGGATATTTTATTGTTAATCAGTGTGTTTGTTATTTGTTTTTAACAACTTGTTACAAATGTTTTATAAGCTATGTTTTGTGGAACGCTATTAAGACTAACGCCAACCTAATCGAGAGTGTTAGGGAAACTCGACAAAGTTAAACTATAAATATAAGTGAGCCTGTGTAAAACATAATGCTTAAAGTCTTAGTGAGTGAGCCAAGATTAAAATGCGTTAGTAAGCACTGTGTGTCAGTGTCAATCAAGTCCAGCATACCTGGTGGTTAAAACTCTCGACTCGCGCGCCATCTGTAGGTCGCGGAATTGGAAATTGTTGCCAAACATGCTCGCCCTTTTAGCCGTGGGGTCGGTATAATGTCACAATCAATACTACCATTCGATCATCCAATATTAGGGACGGCTAACGCAGACAGCTCTTGAATAACCTTGCGCAAAATTCAACAAGCAAACTGTGTAAGACGATATTAAGAATAATTGGCTTCTGATAACGGTTTTTAGAAACCATATAATACTAAGGCCTAACTAACAAGTGCTATTTTAGGAGATACATTACGTCCAGAAAATGATATGCGTAATTTAGACCTGATTAGCAGTGTCGGATTTAGACCTTTTGAGGCCCCTTGCACTATTGCTATGTTGGAGGCCCCCCTTCTCTAGGGCTTAGAGGCCTCCTGATGCTCGAGGCCCTCATGCAATTGCGTGGGTTGCCCCTATAAATCCGGCCTGCTGATTAGTATTGAGACTCGTCGTTTGATATGTGGAAGAATTGAAATGGAATCGAATTGTTCTATTGGAGTGCGGAAATTAGTATAGAAAAGTGTGCGAGTCTATTCTGGAACTATCTACTTGAAAACCCAATGCAAAATCAGTGAATGCGATTGAACAATAATTTTTTTGAGACGGATTCATTGTTTTCTTTCTTTTACTATGTATTGTTCTTTGTTTGTTTTCTTAGCAAAGCCACATTGGTTTATCTGTTGTGTCTACCACGGGGAATCGAACCCCAAATTTTAGACTTGTAAGTCCGTAAACTTATCTCTGTCCCACCAGGGAACTTTACCATGTATAAGAAGTATCGAACCCCAAATTTTAGCCTTGTAAGTCCGTAAAGTTATCTCTGTCCCACCAGGGAACTTTACCATGTATAAGAAGTATCGAACCCCAAATTTTAGCCTTGTAAGTCCGTAAACTTATCTCTGTCCCACCAGGGAACTTTACCATGTATAAGAAGTATCGAACCATAAATTTAAGCCTTGTAAGTCCCTAAACTTATCTCTGTCCCACCAGGGAACTTTACCATGTATTAGAAGTAAAATTAATTTTTAAGAATGAACTTTATTACAAAAGTTGTAGTTTGCAATAGTCTGTGTTCTTGCAAAGATAACTAATTATATATACATATATATATAAATGTTTCTATTTGTTTTACCTTTTTCTCATAGATTATTAAAGATAGAATAAACTATCACGTTGCGCGAAGCTATTTTGTTTGGAATTCCCATCCCGGAGCACTTTTATTACTTCCTCAGTTCTCGGATGTACTACGAGACTTTCCTTTCCATTGGCGCCACCTGGGAACATCATTAAAATCTAATTTCACAGCCATTATCTACGCCACAATGCCCATCGCATCTGCTTCTTCTTCACTTTCACGTCTAATCAAGAATGTTGCCAAATCTTCGTTTGCTTCAAGAGTAAGTAAATACTTTTAGTAAGTTGTAACGTAGCGCATTTACTCGTAACGTGTTACATCTGTAAGAAAAACCAAGTCATTTATCTACTTTGTTTGATAATTTAGTAAAAGTCAGTGTTATTTTTGGTAGTAATGAAGCAACTACCTGTTATTGTAATTATAAGATTTTCTGTTTTAACTTCATTTGTTGCTACTGGGAATTCTAACTTGAACGGCTATACATGAGATAAATGTTCAGACCAAAGACCCCTAGGGTTCAGATATAGACATCCCTGATTTCGAATTACTGCTCAGAAGGAAGGCAGCTGGTTGAAAGCTTTATCTGGCTTTGAGGTGAATGAAGGGTCTCATGGGTCACACTCGGTCTCATGGCAGTGCGAAGTACAGTGAAACTCCGATTTTACGCGAATTCGGATATAACGCGATGGGTCATTAACTCTTTTGACACGGACTCGGTCCCTGGAACCGACCTCGTAA
>NW_013666059.1:201947-213438 GCF_000517525.1 Limulus polyphemus
CCGATTTAGCGCCACCCCGCTTGTTTCGCGATGACATTTTATGGACCTCAACGATCGCGTTATAACGGGGCTACACTGTATGTTCAATGGCACTGTGGCGTGAACCTTGGAACTTTCAATCTACAGTCCAGTATGACAACTGGCCTCTCTGATTTCTTTTCTATTAAAACGTTAATTACACTTTGATGTTAATAATGCAAGAAACATTTAATAGTATAGGTACTTACGCAACAGGTATTTATTAGTAGATATTACAACGGACGAGCAGGAGGTGTTCTCCCCCACAACCTACGATGTTTAAGATGTGGAAAGATAAAGAAATACCTCTTATCAGGGGTCATGCAACACATATTTGTCGTATGAACGATAATATGTCAAAAAGCAGCTAACTATTCTGAACTAGTAGTTCAAATAATTATACAATATTATTTATTTAATAATTATAATCCAGCTGTACGAGATTACAGATAAGCTTGACGAATTAATCATATTAATTCATTAAAACATCTGCTAAACGACTAGAACTTTTCAAACATTGATCCAGTATAGAAAGAACCAGAAATATCCACATTTGGTTCTGAATCATAGAGCTAAGGTACCGAATAGGCATCATACAAATATGCACCCTAAAAAATCAACAATGACAGAGAGTTTTACTTTAAAAGACGATTGCCATTCACTTTCATTTGTTTCTCTACGCAACAAGACAAGAAACCATCGCTAAGATACCAAACCAGAAATTGACCAATCCACCAAATTGTTCAGCTTTCTTCTTGTTTCAGTCGAGATAACTTTACAACTACTTTATCACTAACGTCAGTGTAAACCTAAATCCACTCTACCTGTTTCTGGGTAGTGCCCGATGTTATCATTACTCCTTAAAGTTAGCTTTTTCACAAAAATCTGTTGTTCTTTTCAAAAGCTTACGTACAGAGTAAAACGGGAATTGCCAACCAATGATAGATGAACTTTAGATGACTGTAGCATGTAGAATGCTCAATGCTTTGTAGACTATACAATCGGTGTCTTTAGGGAGCCAATCCTTATATTATGTATAAAGTGAAGGAATAAAAAAAATCAATACACATAATATTAACTTTTATTACACACATTCATAGAATATACTGACCTTCAATTAAGGGGTAAAAACATCACAAAACAAGTAACAAAAACATTTTGTAAATGTAAAATGATGTGGAGATGGCAGTGCCAAAAAGAATGCAAACAAGAATATAGAGATGATACAGCTATACATAGATCATCCCTACATGATTTTCAGTATTAAAATTTAATGTCACACTGTAAATGCATACTTGAATTTAATATTACTGCAGTTGGAAGTTAAATATTCCTGACTGTTGTTATGCAGTTTGTTTGTCGTAATATCATGGTCATCAGGATAAGTATCAATGTAGTGTAACTTAGAGCCTAGCGTAGGACTTACGTACAAGGTAAACCAAGTTGAGTCAAAACATGTTTGATTATTAGACTATTACAGACTCTCGCTACGATGTCGGTCGAATTAACCGATCACGTAACTATTTTGTACTCGTACATTTTAGAGTGTAACATAAAATGTTAATATTGAAAGTTATATAGGTATGATATATATATATATATAGCTGCATCATCCCTATATTCTTGTTTGCATTCTTTTGGCACGACCATCCCTACATCATTTTACAGTTACAAAATATTTTTATTACTTGTAACAAATAGTAACGACATTGTACTGTGACAGGCGTAAATAGGCATAACCGTATTATTCATTGCACTTGTATTAATCATCACTATGGCAGAGGTATTGCAGTATAGCAGTGTAAAAAAAAATGCTCCCCACAAAACTTTTCACATACACAGTTCGAGAAGGAAACCTCATTTCCCCTTGTAGCTCCCCTTCCATCGAAAATTCCACGTTTCTGTCATGATCAACGTCAGCTAAAATCACTATCAAGAAACAATTATCATCTTATTAAAAGTTATATTTATTAACAAATTATCATTTGGTCTGTTTATGTATATAAAAAAAGGATATGATTACAAAGTAAGAGAGAGAAGTTTTGTTAGTCTAATTTATTTGTTAAAATATGTATTAATCTAATTTGCAGATTATGGTTTTGTGGAATGGAGAAACAGCGCCCCCTGTCGTTAGTAAATTTCCTCAAGTTGCTGTTCCAGTCAATATCATACAGCCGCCCCAAAAGGTAACATTCTTTAAGGATTTTACGTAAATTATCAAAGTCATTTGCAGAATTGAATTGTTTTTATCGTTGTAACGTGTCTTATTTTTGCTCACCCCTTTATTCCACACATCCTTATTTATTTATTTTTTGTATACTGAATTTTCTATTAAATTTATTATTCTTAACAAAGAAATATTTCGTCCAGTTTGCTTTTTTTTTTAATACAGAAAGGTTTTTAAAACAAAATGGATGGATAAGAGAACATGACCTAGATTTCAATATTTTATATCTCAGTAATTTGTAAGAAACTGTACACCTACCCTCCAGACAGAATAAACTACAAGAAAATTAATGTATCGTTAAGACTGTCAAAAACGTTAAGAGTTTGTTTATTCAGAAGAAAACTTAAAAATTGTAAAATGTTTTCAACATGCCTCACTTTTTATAGCCCCCCAGTGGCACAGCGTCATGTCTGCAGATTTACAACGCTAGAAACCGGGTTTCGATACCCGTGGTGGGCAGAGCATAGATAGCCCATTGTGTAGCTTTGTGCTTAACTATAAACAAACAAACACTTTGTATAATAGAACCCAATATTATATATATATATATATATATACATATAAGGACTGTTTGACCAATTAAGGCTGACCCTCCACACCCACCTTTGTGGCCTTGAGAAAAAGTAAAAACTTAAATCCACCCTTTATTATTTAGGAAATTATCGATTCACTTTCAAATTCTTGTGATATGCTGGCCTCCCCCTACTACTCATTCTATAAACCGATCAGACTGTTAAAAAAATAAATCTCTTAACTGAATCTTTGCCTTTCTTTTTCTATACTTTACACGTGTGTCCTCTCACCCTGTTGCCTTCAGAATATAGCACAAAGGAATCAGAGTCATTTACCCTCTCACTCCCTGGATAATCTTGTATGCTTCAATAAGATTGTCCCTTCTTCTTTTTTTTTAAGTTAAAGAGATGTTAACCTCTGCCCATAAGATAACCCTTCCATTCCAAGATTCATCCTCATAGCCCTCCTCTGAACCCTTTCCAATAAATCAATATACTTTCTTAGCTACTTAATCCTGTTCATGCCAAGTCATGCATAAAGCCTCACTTTCTTAGATAAGGAGACTAAAACTGTACACATTATTCCAAGTAAAGCCTAACTAGTGATTTGTATAAAGCTATAATTACCTTTCTTGACTTGTACTCAGTATGTCTATAAATACACCCTAAAATTCTCTTTACTTTTATTGCTAACAATAAATTACAATCCAGTTTACTTAAACTCAACAATGTGATTTTGTTAGCTAGTATCTTGTGTGGCACCTTATCAAAAGCTTTGCGAAAATCTAAGTACACTAAGTTCACACCCTTTCCATCATCTGGGTAACATGTAGTCTCCTTGGTAAAAATTAACTTATTAATAAGGGAAGGTTTCCTTTTAGTGCATCTATGTTGATTTTCTATTATGATACCAAATTTCACTCGCTGACTTTTGCAAAGCTTCTTTAACCAGACCCTAGAATTATTTCCACTACAAGAGTAAGACTAACATGTCTATAATTACCAGGAAAACACTTATCACCCACTTTTAGGGACATACCTTTCTTGAATTAAATACAATCTATAGTACGTTCCAAATCACCAAGTGAAGTATTTTGCACCTACTACAATTAAATATCATTTTCCTGATATTAGTTCAACTAACTTATTTATCCAAATCATTCTGTAACACCTCAACATCCTCAATACAGTTACAAATACCCAAAAATTTAATGTCAATCACAAAATTTGCTCTTTTTCTGTTAGTCTTAAAGCATTTTAATACCAATAGAAGATATACATAAATAAAGTCAATAACACTTTGGATATTTATCTTGTATTTTGGAAACATAGAATGAAGAATAAAAAGTACAAAAAAGTAATTTAGATGATAACAGTTGCCACCTTTTGACCTATCTTTCAAGTAAAAAAAAAGGTTTCCCAACATCATTGCTCGAGTAGGTAGAGTGTAAAGTGAAGAATAACTTTTATAACTAACCAGCATGTTTCAACGTATATGTTAAAGCATAAATCAATCTTTCGTTTATCCAGACAATCAGTTCCCGCTTTCATCCACATCTCCTTGTTCAAACTGATGCCATATTGAACCTAGATGAAGATGTGGTTCTTTCCACAGAAGAGGTATTTGTAGGCCTACCTTTCTTTACTGTTTCTTTCAATCTAAATTACAGTAACATAAGTTATAATAGTGCCAATATTCTTGGAGGACTTAACAGCCTTTAATTTAAAACTGTTATTTACTATTTAGCTAATGCTTTTACATATGCATCTTAGTTTGATAGATTGAAGCTCTTGTTTGATAAGAAAGTGGGTAGGATTTCAAGTGAAATCTGTGGAAAAACGTTATAGTAATTAGTAATTCAAATGACTGATTTATTTGTCATTCTGAATTTCTCATTATACACAAATCATTGATTAGCAGTTAGGCTCTAATCTGGATCATTAATAGATATTTTCCTATTGCTGAGAGTAATAAAACCTTTGAACAGAGGTTTAGTTTCTAATTAATTCTGTCCAGAAATTACACATCTTTTGATGTAAACCATAGTTATGCCGCCAGATTGTGTGTATTTGATATTTATTATGCACTCGATATATTCAGAGACTTTGCTAGCTACTTGGAAGATTCAGGCCCAAAGAAATGGGAATCTTCGGCATCTAGTATAACATTGATTATGGTTTTGTATGATGATTTTTAAGACACCAACTGGGGATTTGGGGTACTGTCAAGTAAAATTGGGGCATAGGCCACATGTGCCAGTGCCTAGCGACATCTCTGGAAGTATTGTTTTTTTCAATGGAAAAAAAGAAAAAGATCTAGCTATTCCAGAGAAGAAATATTTATGAATATTTGTAATGTAACAAACTGCCATTTTGAATATGAGTGAGATACTGTTCTTCAGTTGAGCTAAGAAGACTTTGTATGTTAACACATCAATTGTTGTGACTAGTGGAAGTGTTGCATTAAAAATGTTCCCAAGGTAACACACAAAACATGTGACAAACGTGGGTGTTATTAGCAGGGTAACACAGGCCTGCGATGTTTTTATTGTCTTGAAAATTTTACATGTTCTACAGTAATTCCTGTACACTGAATCTGAAAATGATATCCATTTTTCTCCATCACATACATTTTTTTCACATAACGTCATATGTACTGTTACATAAGCGAATCATTGTCATTGAAATCGGGTCACATTTTGTTATTCTTAAAATGTTGACAACCACTGGCTATATATTTCTCTAGACCAATCGCTACATGAGAATCTTATTGATCATTCTAGAGCTCACAAGAAACACACCGCTAATATATAAACGGTTAACAGGCCGCATGATGTTTCATTTCTGGATAGTATTTGTTTGTGCGTGCACTTTGACATTATTTTTTTTCATTTTAATATTACTTATTCATTGCTATGGCAACAGGAGGTTGTGTAAATGACACAAACATATTCTGTTATACTTGTGGTAAATTTGTTGTACACTTGATCTAAGTAAGAGTTTTTTTTTTCTTCCTGATTTATTAAAAGTCCTTACATGCTAGAAAAAAATGAATATTATTTTCGAAATCTGCATAGCTGAATTATGGGAAATTCGTTATTGAAACCAAAATAATTTTACGAAGTTTAAATTTGCAGCCCTGTGTAATGCTTTAAAATACATTCTCATGTTAACACATTAAACAATTTCTCTATCGGGAGTACTCCCATAATAATAATACTTTAAACAGTATAGTTATTGGGAGTATTATAATAAAAAATTTTCATATGGTAACACACAAGATGACTTAACTTTGAGGCATTGTACTAATAATTTTTCCCATGGTAACACATTAAGTGGTGTGAACTAGTGGGAGTATAACAAGCTATTTGATCATGCTCAGTGTATACAAGATCTCGATTCTCTTAGGCAGAGTTGTTATTAGATTCAAAATGATTAACTTAAAACTGAAGAATAGTCATCATACAATTTCATGGTAATGTTTCCCACAGATTGACTTTGCCTTCAAAGTATGGCGGTCATATCCAGAGAGGATTGTTGGATATCCTGCCCGATCTCATTACTGGGATGAAAGTAAATCTTGCTGGAGATATACCAGTAAGTGGACCAATGAATATTCTATTATCCTTACTGGAGCTGCTTTCTACCACAGGTATGAACTTTTTGTCAAACCATAGAGTACTTTAACAAAGTGTAGTTTAGTTTCTTAACCTCTAAGAGAAGGTTAACATGAATATTGCTTTCCTTGGTCAAATACAGTACATAGTTTAGTTTCTTAATGTTTAAGAGAAGGTTAACATGAATATTGCTTTCCTTGGTCAAATACAGTACATAGTTTAGTTTCTTAACGTTTAAGAGAAGGTTAACATGAATATTGCTTTGCTTGGTCAAATACAGTATGTAGTTTGGTTTCTTAACCTTTAAGAGAAGGTTAACATGAATATTGCTTTGCTTGGTCAAATACAGTATGTAGTTTGGTTTCTTAACCTTTAAGAGAAGGTTAACATGAATATTGCTTTCCTTAATCAAATACTGTAGTCTAAGAATATTTTGTAATTGTTAACTCAGCCCATCATGCTTCGTTGATAAATATAATGATTTCAATGAATGTTTTAAAACCATTTAAACTTTATTTATTATGTAGTGAGTGTACAGAATTATATAACTCTTTCTTTGTGCTGTAAATATTATGTAATTTTAATGTGCACCCTTGGCAGTAGTTGTCTTTATCAGTCCACACATGTGTAAATAATAGTACTTTTCTTAATTAATGTTCTAGAAATTCTCTTAGAGATTTATTTATGGTCAAACTAAGCTACAAACTATTCTTAAAGTAGTGAAATAAAAATTTTAATTATGAACTCTAATAATATGTCATTAGTACAAAAACGCAAGGGGTGGCCAAGTAAAAATAGAATTTTTAGGAGAAATACAACATGTGCTATCCATCCATGTGAACTGGTACAAAAAAGCTGGAACTTATTTTAAACAACTCGTCAAATAAACTCAGTTGTTGTTTTTTTTACTTCTCACTTTCCAACAAAATACTAGACATGTTGTAATGAAACACAGTTACTGTCTACTGATTTGCTTAACTTAAGTTTAAAAAATTTGAGAAGCCATTCAGTCAAATAATTCTTTTTTTTTTGCAATCATTTTTTGGTTCATTGTTTTCTGTCATATTCCAATGATTCCATCAAAATAAAGTTAGTAAATTTAAATAACTATTAATGGTAATAAAATGTATATTTAAAAACCAAGCTTTATTGATAAAGCTACAGAAAAATTGTACTTACTATAATTAAATCGGCAATGGCTGTTTATCCAGAAAAGACGAGAACATCTTTCAATCATTTCACTTGTTTCAATTGAATTATTAGATAAACTGGAATAATTTTCAAAATATTTTGAGTTTTCTGAAAGAATAAATAAGTGAGGAATAACACACAATGAAGAGTAACAGTTTATTTTAACATAATTTCTTCTGGTATGTCATTTGTTTTCAAAAAATAATAAATAAGGTTTACTATTTTTTGAATTATACATAAACACTAAATTTCTATAAATTAGCTTTGTACTTTAAGTACTGACATTACAGTTTTTTTTTGTCTAGGCAGTGCTGAATTAACCAAGCATAAAATAAAAAAGGACCCCCACCATATGTTTTCTAAATTATGACTTTTATGAATGATCAAATTCATCTGTGTGAAAATTAGTATGTTAAAACTGATAAAAGCAATGAAACAAATGTTAAGCAGCCAAAACAGAAATAACTGCATCACACTAGGCCCATGAATTCTCAGATAGGGGGCTTAATTAAATTTTTCTCCTAAAAGAGAATAAACTTAACCAAAGATAGTGAAATTTCACCAAAATATAAAAAGTGTTAAACTATAACTATTATGATTTTTTTTATGTCTACAGACTGATCATTACAAAACTCAGTTAAAAACTTTTTTTTTTGGTGAAGGTGTAAAATATAGACACTCGTGCAAAAATAGGAACAAAGAACACAGTTCAGTTTTCTTTCTGGACTCCTTTAGTGCATAGGCCTAGACCCAATGGGTAATCTGAGTATGTGTCTAAGTATTACAGTAATGTATATTGTTATGAGCTGAATAAATCCTGGTACCATGTATACCATAATATGTCCATTTCCTAATACTCCAAAAATATATGTACTTGCGTTTATTTTCAGGTATACAACCTCTTGAACTGTCAGTCAGTACAACTTATTGTATACAGCCAGCATGTGTTAATTTTAGGAACTTTAAAACCTCTTTACACATTATATTGTTTTATTTAGTTAATTATTTTTTACTAAAAATTAAAACTATTTGTATATACTGCAATTATTGTGCATGTTTTTACTTTCAGGTACTACAACTACTTATATACTTATTATCTGCACAGTGTACTGGTATATACTGCAATTATTATGCATGTTTTTACTTTCAGGTACTACAACTACTTATATACTTATTATCTGCACAGTGTACTGGTATATACTGCAATTATTATGCATGTTTTTACTTTCAGGTACTACAACTACTTATATACTTATTATCTGCACAGTGTACTGGTATATACTGCAATTATTGTGCATGTTTTTACTTTCAGGTACTACAACTACTTATATACTTATTATCTGCACAGTGTACTGCACAAGACTGTGGATCAATCACAGAATTGTGAGGATATTCTAATGAACTTTCTAGTCAGCCATGTGACCAAGCTACCACCAATCAAAGTGACACAACGAAAGAATTACAAGGAGAATGTGGCAATGGATGGTAAGATGTACCCAATACCCTGGAATGATCCAGACCATTTTATTCAGAGGCAGGCCTGCATGACTACCTTTGTTGAAATATTTGGATACATGCCATTAATTAGGTCAAGCCTTCGCTTGGATCCAGTGCTCTTTAAAGATCCTGTGTCCAACCTACGTAAACGGTACCGTAAACTGGAACTAGAAGGTGGGAAGTGAGGGTAGAAAAAATAGGAATTTTGAAGTGCCATTACAATGTTTCAATAAAAATGACCTTTAGAACTGTCTAGCTTATGGAGCTATTAAAATTATTAGAAGGGAATTCTTGTCTGTGAAGAAGAAAGCAATAATATAAAGCTGCTAAGCCTAGCTAAATAACCCTCCAGCAAGGGTAAGCTGTTCATTACATGACACATGATAGTTTGACCATATCTTTCTTGATTTCTCAGAGTACACCTTGGTCTAGAATGAGTAAAGAACAACTCTGTATAATTTACCAGCTTAGCTAAGATAGTTCTTGCTTTTTTTGTGATGTTCAAGATAACATCTTGTAATTCAAAATCCACTAAAGCTATACCCAACTTGCAGTGCAGGTTAAACTTAGTGCTTCAACCATGCAGTAAAATGAAGCATAGCATAGCTCAGTGTAGAGAGAAATCTATCAGCTGACTTATCTACTCTGGAAAGAAAGGTTTGGTTTATGTGGAAACATCTAAAAAGCCTTATGTCGTTAGATTGGAGGAGTGCACACTTCTGAAAAATGGTGGTCATTCATGATGGTTTACCTGACATTTGGTATCATCGGTATGGAGTGAATATCGCTAGATGAAATTCAGCATGACCTACCAAAGAAATGTAGTTTGCAGCACAAAACTAAAATTTGTTCACACACTGTGCGTCTGAATAAAATATAAGTACTTATGATTTAAATTTATTAAAATGATCTCTATTTTCTAATTAAATGATTGTGTATTTGGTGAACTAAAGAAAATGCTCATTTTTTTCACTTTTAAACATGATGTGAATTTGTTTGTATTGAGAGTTAGTTGGGCAAAAATATATTATGCATCACAATTAACATGATGATGATTTAATGCAGCTGATATGTTTAAATCTTAAGGACAAGATAGATCATTTCAGATGATGATAATCCAAAATCTTCAAATGTTTTGCTATGGAGATGAATCATGCAATTTAAATTGGAAACAAATCAACATTTTAAGATTAATTAATAAAAAATCTAGTTATTACCGACTAAGAATTGGGTTAATTTCAAATGGCAGATTATTTCTTTTTGTCTTACAGAATACTTCATTAGCACATAGAAAATAATAATAAATCTGATTTTCCCTTATGATTCATTAGTTTATTCCATTATCAGAAGCTTTGACTTACCTATTTTTTTTCTTCTTGTAATATACTTTACAATTGATCTGTTTTTTGTTGGTTTTTTTTTCAAGATACAATTGATTCCTACAACAGATTTCAAGCTATTTCTGTTTTTAAAGGAATGGGGCTGAAACAAAAAGTACATAGATCAAAATTCTTAAGTTTTTTCGTACATTAAGTTAAATAAAATATTAATGTAACTTATTTCACAACTTTTAGCCTAGAAATATGAGCTTTGCCATACATGATAAAAAAAATAAGTTCATAGAATTACAAGCATACTAGCATTCCCAAGTACACTTGATACGATGTTAACTGTCACATGTTCAATAAACAACAAAGTTCTGAGTTGAATAACTTAATCATGTTGGGAAACTGAAAATAATAAGCAATGGAAAGTATAATTTTTGTACTTATTATTTCCGAGTTGGTACATAGGGATATTTGATTTTGTTATATTAAAGAAACAGTGATGATGCATCCGTTTCTCTGGAAAGGCTTCACAAACAAGCAGCAGAAAGGCCCTTTAACAGTAATTCATTAGTTTCTGTACACAGAAGAATTCACATCAAGTTAATCTTATGTTACTAAAGAAATACGTCAAGTTAGCTTGCGGTAAATATTTTTAATCAATATTAAGTACAGCCTTAACTAATGCTTTTGGGATGTTTTGAAATTATGTTTCTCATTTGTTTGTTTTAGTATCAGTAAAATTTTGTTTTTTAGTACTTAGTAGTACATATTTGTATATTTACGTTCATTAAAAAAAACTTATCTGAACTAAAGATGACTCATTTTCAGTGATTCAACAAAAATGAGTCTCAGAAAAAATAAGTGGTTTGTAGATTTAATAGGCTCTAGATACTTAAAAGTTAAACATTTATTCCAGGTGCTTAAAAGCCAAACATTGTTTTCCCCCTGTTTGGAATAGTGGAGATTGTGAATAAGTAGAAATTGTTTGAATTTTCACCTTAAATCTGAGCTATTCTGGATAATATGTATAGTTTTACAATGAATTTTCACCTTAAAATCTGAGCTACCCTGGATAATATGTATAGTTTTACAGTGAATTTT